>NW_023601433.1:20312501-20444949 GCF_014898055.3 Talpa occidentalis
CTAGAAGAACTAGAAGAACTAGAGGAACTAGAAGAACAACAAGAAGTAGAAACAGAAGAATAAGATGAAAAAGCAGAAATAACAGAAGAATAATCCGAAAAAGCAGAAATAATAGAAGAAAAAGCTGAACAAGAAGGAGAAGCAGCAGCAGAAGTAGAAGTAATTGACAAAACAAAATGTGCAGAAGAAGCAGAAGAAGATGAAGAAGAAGAAGAAGAAGGACATGTAGAACTACAAGACGAACAAGAAGAACCAGAAGAACAAGAAGAACAAGAAGAAGAAACAGAAGAATAAGCCGAAAAACAGAAATAACAGGGCACTCTCCGATCAGCAGAGAGGAGGGAAACAACAAACCAAAACGACCAACAAGAACAAACTACGCAGCAAGCGGCACTGTGAGTGGAAAGGAACTATTGCAGCCACCACACCCCGTGAACGGGAGCTGTGGAGAACCCTGCAGGATCCGCCGCGGCGGTGAGCGAACGGCTCCGGGCACCATTAAAGAGAGACCCCGCCCAGGAGGAGACCAGCACCAGCACACAGCCCTGGGCTGCCCGGTAAGCTGGTGCGGAAAAGCGGCGCCCTGGAAAAGCAGGCGCGGATCGCGGTCAGGATTGCGCGGAAAAGCGGCGGGCTGGAAAACCAAGTGCGGATCGGAATCGGGATCACGCGCGGAAAAGCAGTGCAGTTGAAAAGCAAACGCGGATCCAGATCGCAGCTGCCCAGGTCCCTGCACCTGCGACCTAGGCAGGAACCAGGCGCCCAGGCACGGGAGCTGGATTCAAAAGGCGCCATTCCCGCGCCAATGAACTGGGCTACAGCCTGAGTCCTGGAACTGAGGGCTTTGGAACTGACACCCGGGACACGAAATTAGGGGCGTGGGTTCCCCACGACGGTGGGGCACAAGGCAGACACAGCACCCCAAAGCCGTTGAGGTGTACCCTACCATTCCCACTCTATTCCCTGTCCCACGGGGTGGAAAATCAGCTCCCCAAGGGCTCCAGGAGAGATCTCTGGCTCCACCTAGCGACTTGAAGACAGCAGAGGCGCCTAGAGGAACCAGTGGCCAGCTGGGGAGTTAGCCCACGCCGGGCCCCTTCCGACCAGTAGTCTGAGCCCACAGGGGGAGCGAGCACCCACAGCCAGGGCAGACCAGGTGCGCAGAAGAGTGTGCCTGAGACCGGACGTGCAGGGAGTGTGTCCCACATCACCATCTTAGAACAGGGACATTTCTTCAGTAAAGACTACCTGCAGAAGGCTTCCTCAGGAGCCAGAGGTGAGCAGGGGAAGTTCGCCCACGCCAGACCCCATCTGGCCTGCAGTCCAAGCCCAGAGGGGGAGCAGGAACCCACCGCTGGGGCAGACCAGGCGCAAAGGGGAGTGTGTCCCCACATCGGCATTTTAGAACAGGGACCTTTCTCCAGTAAAGACTGCTTGAAACTAACAGATGACTCCTGGAGGAACCAGAGGAGAGCAGAGAAGCTCACCCAAGATGCGGGCCAGTCCCAACTACACAGTGTCCCAACGCATACGGCAAATGAGAAAACAGACAGTAGGGAGGAGAAGAACCACACGCAACCTAGCAACTCCCCAGGGAAAAAGCACACCACAAAAAGAAAAGCAGCCCCCAGATTGCAACGACAGTAACTTGGAAGAACTTCTGAGCCTTCCAGAAAGAGAATTTAAAATTGCCGTGTTTAAAAAACTGACAGAAGTCATAAAGGAAAACAATGATACGGGAAAAATAATCAACGATCAGAAGAACGCAATTGAGTCCCTAGAGAGGGAAAACAATGGTCAGAAGAATGAAATTGAGTCCCTAAAGAGGGAAGTAAAAGAAATGCAGGAGATCAAAGAATTAATGGAAGAACTAAAGAATTCTGGGAAAAGCAATGAAAGCAGAATAGATGAAATCGAAGAACGAATAAGTACTCTTGAAGACACAGAAATAAAAAGAACCAAAACAGAAAAGGAAAGAGAAGTACGAAGGAAAAAGAACGAAGAAAGACTTCGGGAACTATCTGACTCCATGAGGAAAGGAAATATAAGAGTTATAGGAATACCACAAGGAGAGGAGAGAGATGTAGAAACAGAGAAAATATTCAAAGAGATAATTGAAGAGAACTTCCCAAATGTGAAGAAGGAGCTGAAAATTGATATACAAGAAGCAAGAAGAACACCAAACTTCCACGACGAAAGGAAAAATACAGCAAGACACATAATAGTAAAGCTCCCAAGAATCCAGGACAAGGAAAAAATAATGAAGCTGGCAAGAGGGAAGAAACAGATAACATTCAAAGGAAAGCCAATCAGGCTGACATCAGACTTCTCCGAAGAAACACTACGGGCAAGGAGAGAGTGGAGGGACATAGTCAATAGACTCCAAGAAAACAGATGCCAACCAAGAATTCTCTATCCTGCAAAGCTCTCCTTCCTCTTTGAAGAAAGAATATGGACCTTCCCAGACAAACAGAAACTCCGGAATTTCATTGCAACTAAACCCCCACTCCAAAAAATACTACAAGGAGTCCTAAAGCCAGAACCTCAGAGGGACGAATAACAATGAAAGAAGGCCAAAAAAAATGTTATTAAAAGAATAAATAAATAAAATCAAAGGAAAGACAAACACAATGGCAAATACAGATGCTAACATATCAATATTAACTCTAAATGTAAATGGACTAAACTCTTCAATAAAAAGACACAGAGTTGCAGCCTGGATTAAGAAAAAAACCCAACCTTTTGCTGTCTCCAGGAAACACATTTAGCTACAAAAGATAAAAATAGGCTCAAAGTTAAAGGATGGAAAACAATCCTACAAGCAAATGGACCAAAAAAGAAAGCAGAACAGCTATACTTATATCAGATAAAACAGATTTCAAACTCAAAAAGATAAAAAGAGACCCCAATGGTCACTACATTATGATCAAGGGGACAATACTTCAAGAAGAAATAACACTCATTAACATATATTCACCAAACGATGGAGCACCAAAATATATCAGACAACTGTTGTCCTCTCTGAAAACAGACATCAGAGAAAACACATACGTAGTGGGAGACTTCAACACACCACTATCAACAATGGATAGATCAACAAGAGAAAAAATAAGTAAAGAAACCAAAGCTCTAAATAAGGACCTAGAGCATTTGGGCTTAACAGACATCTATAGAACACTAAACCCCAAAAAAAACGGAGTACACATTTTTCTCAAGCGCACACGGATCATTCTCCAGGATCGATCTCATACTGGGGCACAAGACAAACATCAACAGATACACCAAGATTGAAATTATATCAACCATCTTTTCTGACCATGAAGGCATCAAACTAGAAATAAACCATAAAAAGAAGGAAAGGAACTTTCCTACCTCATGGAGATTAAAAACCACACTACTGGAAGACCACTGGACTAATGAGGAGATCAAAGAAGAAATTAAAAAATTCTTTGAATTGAACGACAAGGAGGACACCAATATCCTAAATGTATGGGATGCAGCAAAAGCAGTAATAAGAGGAAAATATATAGCAATAGAAGCTCACATCAAAAAACAAGAAAGAACTCAAAGAAACAACCTAATCTCGAAGCTCAAAAATCTAGAAAAAGAACAACAAAAAAACCCCAAAACCAGTAGAAGAAAAGAAATAATAAAAACAAAAGCAGAAATAAATGAAATTGAAACTAAAAAAACAATCCAAAAGATCACTGAAACCAAGAGCTGGTTCTTTGAAAAAATCAATAAAATAGACAAACCCCTAGCCAGGCTCACAAAGGAAAAAAGGGAGAAAGCACAAATAAACAGGATCATCAATGAAAGAGGAGAAATCACAACGGACAAAGCAGAAATCAAAAGAATAATCAGTAACTACTGTGAACAGTTATATGGAAACAAGTTTAACAATCTAGAGGAGATGGACAAATTCCTACAACTCTACAATCACCCAAAGATAGATAAAGAAGAAATAGAACACCTAAACAGACCAATTACAAGCAGCGAAATTGAAATGGTAATAAAAAACCACCCCAAAAACAAAAGCCCAGGACCTGATGGATTTACAAATGAATTCTACCAAACATTCAGAGAAGAATTAGTGCCTATACTTCACAAACTCTTCCAAAAAATTGAGAAGGAAGGGACAATACCAAACACGTTCTATGAAGCCAAATTTACACTAATAACAAAACCGAACAAGGACAACACAAAAAAGGAAAACTACAGGCCAATCTCCCTAATGAACACTGATGCAAAAATCCTCAATAAAATTTTAGCTATCAGAATCCAACAATGTATCCATAAGATAATTCACCACGACCAAGTAGGATTCATTCCAGGGACACAAGGATGGTTTAACATCCGAAAATCAATCAACGTTATCCAACACATCAACAAAAAAGAAATATAAAAACCATATGATAATATCAATAGATGCTGAGAAAGCTTTCGACAAAGTGCAACACCCATTCATGATAAAAGCCCTTGATATTCTTGGGATACAAGGAACATACCTCAACATCATAAAGGCCATATATGACAAGCCAACAGGCAGTATCATTCTCAATGGTGAAAAGCTGAAAGCAATTCTATTAAGATCTGGAACAAGACAAGGATGTCCATTCTCACCACTGCTTTTCAATATAATACTGGAAGTCCTAGCCAGAGCAATAAGACAAGAGAAAGTCATCCAAGGAATCCAAATAGGAAAAGAAGAAGTCAAACTATCACTATTTGCAGATGATATGATAATATACATAGAGAACCCCAAAAACTCCACAGAAAAACTAATTCAACTCATCAATCAGTTCAGTAAAGTGGCAGGATACAAAATCAACACGCAAATGTCAGTAGCCTTCCTATACCCAAACAATAAATCTGAAGAAGAAGAAATAAAAAAAAAAATCCCTTTTTTTATTGAAAGAAAAAAATCAAATATTTGGGAATAAATCTAACAAAAGAGGTAAAGGACCTATACAAAGAAAACTATAAAACACTGTTAAAAGAAATAGAAGAAGACACAAAGAAATGGAAAGACATCCCCTGCTCATGGATTGGAAGAATAAACATTATTAAAATGGCCATCCTCCCAAAAGCAATATACAGATTCAATGCTATTCCAATAAAAATTGCAATGTCATTCTTCAAAGAAATAGAACAATTATTGATGAAATTCATATGGAATCACAAAAAACCCTGAATAGCCATAGCTCTCCTGAAAAAAAAAAGAAGGGAATGGAGGCATCACACTCCCAGACTTCAAACTCTACTACAAAGCCATAATCATCAAAACTGCATGGTATTGGAACAAGAACAGACATACAGACCAATGGAATCGAATAGAAAATCCAGAAATAAACCCACAGATTTATGGTCAACTAATCTTTGACAAAGGAGCAAAGACTATGCATTGGAGCAAAGAAAGTTTGGGTTGCTACATGCAAAAGAATGAAGCTTGACCACTACCTCACACCGTACACAAAAATCAACTCAAAATGGATTAAAGAACTAGACATAAGACCTGAAACCATAAAATACATAGAAGGAAATATAGGCGAAACACTACGGGATTTGCACATCAAAGACATCTTTACAGACACATCACCCAAAGCAGTGATAGTGAAGGCAAAGATAAACAGCTGGGACTACATCAAATTAAAGAGCTTCTGCACAGCAAAAGAGACAATAACAAAAACAAAGAGAAACCCCACCAACTGGGAGAACATTTTTGCACACAACACTAATGATAAAGGACTGATCACAAAAATCTGCAAAGAGCTGATGAGACTCAACAACAACAAAGAAAATAATCCAGTCAAAAAATGGGCAGAAGAGCTAAAAAGAAACTTCTCTGAAGAGGAAATGCAAATGGCCAACAGGCATATGAAAAAATGTTCAACATCACTTGTCATCAGGGAAATGCAAATCAAAACTACCATGAGATACCATCTTACACCAGTGAGAATGGCACATATTAAAAAAACTAGCAACAACAAATGTTGGCGAGGATGTGGAGAAAAAGGAACTCTTCTGCACTGTTGGTGGGAGTGCAAACTGGTCCAACCACTGTGGAGAGCTGTGTGGAGATTTCTGGACCTACTAAACATAGAGCTTCCATATGATCCAGCAATTCCACTCCTAGGTATTTACCCAAAGGACACAGAAACATCAATTCCAAAGAACACCTGCACCCCTATGTTTTTTTTTTTAAATAATAAATTTTATTTTTATATTCCCCCATACAATTGCAAACGCCCCATTCTGACCCCAATCCCTCCCCTCCCGCCCCCCACCCCCCAAAAAGTGTCTCTGGTTCGTAGTTTTTTGTTGATATTGATTTTCACTTTCTTATAGTTATTCGTTTTCCTGGTCCCTTATTTAAGTTTTCTAGATTCCTGCTATGAGTGAGACCATCCGGTATTTTTCTTTTTCTTTTTGGCTTATTTCGCTGAGCATGATCCCTTCCAGCGCCATCCATGTTGCTGCAATTTGCATGTGTTTATCTTTTTTGAATGCTGAGTAATATTCCATGGTATATATGTACCACATCTTCTTGATCCAGTCATCTATTTTTGGGCATTTGGGTTTTTTCCAAAGCTTAGCAATTGTAAACAGTGCTGCTATAAACAGCTGCTATAAACAGTGCTGCTCTTTGGAGTGAGGCATCAGGACAGGGGGAACCTAGGGAGTCAGGCCCCCTCAACAGGAACACATGAGAGGAACAGGCCCCAAGCCACTGGGGCAACACCACGGAGGACACAGGCAGCAGCTCAGAGGCATGGAAGCCCCCCCTCCAAGCCCAGATAGCCCAAGCCCCCATCTCTTCCCAGCCCTGCTACACCACAGTCACAGCCCAGGGAAAAGCACCCCACACTATGGGCTTGGGTATGAGGCCTGGCCTCACCACAGCTCGGGGCTTAGGGGAGCCAGTTCTGCACCTGCATTTGTGCTTGAGAACACCATGTAGCCCCACATGGGCCACCGCAGACAGCACACCCTCTTAAGAGGGGTGGTGGTATGGGCTGCAGCTCAGGCTCCAGCAGGTTAGTACAACACAAGGCCCCTTTGCTCCATTCCAGGCAGGAGCCCATGGCTCACTTAGTATTGATGAGGGGCCCCACACATGGGGCACAGTGTAGGCACAACCCACTGCACCCGCAACCAGGTCTTGGGGAGCCTGCAGGCAACATGGAGAGCTTTCCCCCAGTGCTGCTCCCAGACCAAAGCACTCACCCATAGCCCCCGTGGCCTCTCAGAGCCACGTGGACCACGCTTGCCACGGTGTTTGTTCCCCAAGAATAAGCTGAAGAAGCAGAAGAAGCAGAAGAAGAAGTAATTGAAAAAGCAGAAAATGCAGAAGAAACAGAAGAAGATGAAGAAGAAGGAGATGTAGAACTACAAGAAGAAAAGAAGAACATCAAGAAGCAGAACAACAAGAAGAAACAGAAGAATAAGCCGAAAAAGCAGAAATAACAGAAGAGTAATGGAGGAGGAGGAGGAGGAGGAGGAGGAGGAGGGGGGGGGGTGGAGGAGGAGGAGGAGGAGGAGAGGAGGAGGAGGAGGAGAGGAGGAGGAGGAGGAGGAGGAGGAGGAGGAACCCACAGCCTGAGGGCCAAAAAGACTGACCCCAAGCACAAGACTCACCTCAGGTCCCCCTACAGCTTGAGTGCTCGGTGAACATCAGTTGTATAACACAAGGGCCCTCTTCACTGCATCCCAGGTGGATAGTGGCCTTGGGAGGGAGCCCAGAGACCCTGGCACTGTGTAAGCCAAGAGCCAGGTGGTGGCCAGGGCAGCACAGAGTATGGCCAGAGAAGACCAAGACAAGAAAGGTCACAGAGGCCCGGAGGGCCCAACTCTGAGGCTGTATATGCACAGGGGGGTCAGCTCATGACATTGGCAACTGCATGACTGACCCTCTAGGAGGGGAGGGCAAGCTCCCTGACGAGCCACACCACTGAGGTGTGCAGCTGTGTAGATTGGGGGTTTTTATTTGGATTGTGTATATTGGGGGTTTTTATTTGGATAATTTCGAATAATTTTACTGTAAATAAAGTGTTATTGAACATTGTTACACATAAAGTTTTATTGGAATTTGAAAACATTTCCTTAGGTCATTTCCAAAATTAAAATTACTATTTCCATTGAAAATGTATTTTAGGGCCTCCCCAGTGGCGCAGCAGGTTGAGCGCAGCCTGTCGAGCTGTACGCAGACTCCGCAGCGCTGGGTAGATCCCACAGGCCTCGGAGCAGCCCACATGGCGCGCAGACCCCTCCTGTCTCCCCGCTGCGCCCCTCATCAGTGTCTTTCAGTCAGTCTGTCTGTTCTGCCCCCAACTCTGTCTCTGGTGAATCCTCACAAACACAACCCCCATGTCTGGCTTACAACCCAGTTCTTGAGTGCATAAATAAATCTTAAAAGATTATTTATGCACTCAAGAACTGGGGTACAGGCCAGAGATGTGGGGGGTGAGAGGATTCACCAGAGTGGGGAACAGAACAGGCAGACTGACTGAAATGCACTGCTGAAGGGAGCAGCGGGCGTGATACGAGAGGTCTGCTGTGCCATGTGGAACCCTCTCTGGCCAGCCAGGATTGAACCAGCACTGCAGAGGCTGCAGACAGCTTCACAGTGCTGCGCTCAACTGCCTACGCCACCAGGGGAGGCCCTGTTTTAAATACAATTCTTAACACACCTTGCTTTATTTGCATTTAGAGTTAGGACCTTCTACCTTTTGATTTTTAGATTGTAAGAGGTTATGGAAAAATTTCATCTTTATTTATCCCACAGGCCCAGAGGTGATCGTTTTCCAAAGTCCGAGCCCTGAGCCATTGGGCGACAGAGTACCCATGGCCCCAGCAGGGGCACATTTGCAACTTGAAGCAAGCAGGGAGTAGAGAAGCAGGAGACTTCTAAGAGCTCACCTGGTCATCTGGGGGGTACAAGTCAGGCTCCTGGCCAGTCACTCCCTGAAACCTTTAGTCCACCCCCAGGCCTTGTCCCAACATAACTCCAGGTAATGAGCAGGTAGGTCACAGTGGGCTGGGGCAGGCAGGCTGGGGCAGAAGGCACAGGCGGGTCTGTTGCACACTTCGGGACTCCCAGCCTTTCACCGACAGTGTCCGTCGCAGCCAGACCCTAAAATATCCACAAGTCTTTAAAACAACAAACAAGGTTGCTTGAATTTCTGGGAAAGATTTTTTTTAATCGTTGTTAAAAATCCTCTTACCTGAAGCTGACATAAAAGCAAGGCATGGGGCCTCTCTGATGGCGCAGGGGTTAAGCACAGCACTGCGAAGCCATCTGCAGCCTCTGCTGCACGAGTTCCATCTGATGGAGGGCAAGAATGGAAAGACTGGAAAGGGAGGCCTCACATGACTAAAACCTGACTCACGCAAGGAGGTGGGGGACGAGGGGAATAACAGGACCATTAACCCAGCTGTGGAGGTTGGACCCTTAGGTGCCAGTGCCTTGTCACAAGGCAGGAGACCCAAGCAGGATCCAAAGCTCTAGGGAGTGGTGCACAGGCTTGAGGGGAAGGATATGGAGATTGGGCCCACCCTGGAATCTCTGGTCCCTTTCTAGTGTTGCCTGTTACCCGACATCAGCAACAAGCAGCCATTCCACATAGGAGTGACCCTCCCAAACAGAAAAGGACTGTATTAGGGCAGTCTCTGCACGGGCTCAGGGCAGCCGTCCATCTGTCCACCCGTGACTACACAGGTGCCTCTTCTCACCAACTCTCTCCCTCTGCAGAGCAGCAGCCTCCTGCCTGCCGTGACCTGTCAAGGCTACCAGCCTGCAACCATGCAGGCCTCTCAGCGAAACCTGTCCCTTTCCCGTTCCCTCATAAACCTGCCCTGTTTTTTGTTTTGTTTTTTTGTGGGACCCTCGCCAGCGGCCGGGGAACGAACAGGCGCTGCAGAGGCTGTGGGCAGCCCCTCAGCCCAGCGCTCAACCACTGCGCCAGCAGGGGAGGCCCTAAATCTGCTCTTTAATGTAACTAGTGTCTCTGTCTCGTGGAGAAACGTGGCTGGGGAACTTGCTGTGTCCCGCTGTAACAGGAGCTCTGGGGGCACCTTTCCCAGAGTGACCCCCAGGAACCGCACGCACTCTACAACCTACATTTTGGTGACCGTGAAGGGACTCATCACGTCATCTGGTGCCAACATCACATCCCCAGCTGGGAAGGTGACCCGCAGGGCACCGCAGACCTCTCCTGTCTCCCCGCTGCTCCCCTCAGCAGTGGATTGCAGTCAGTCCACCTGTCCTGTTCCCCATTCTGTCTCTGGTGAAACCCCTTAACCCCACCCCCACACCTCTGGCTGCACCCCAGCTCTTATGTTTATAAGTAAAGAAATCTGTTAAAAAATAAGTAAAAATTGGCCTTCCTGGTGGCACAGGTGGTTGAGCGCCGCACTGAGAGGCTGTCCGCAGCCTCTGCAGCGCCGGTTCAATTCTGGCCGGCCGGCGAGACTCCCACATGGCGGGGCAGACCTCTCCTGTCTTGCCTGCTGCTCCCTTCAACAGTGTATATTTTGTCAGTCTGACTGTTCTGTTCCCTGCTCTGTCTCCGGTGAATCCTCTCACCCTCCAGTGCATCTGGCTTGTACCCTGGTTCTTGTATAAAAAATAAATAAATCTTAAAAAAAATAAGTGAAATAAAAGCACGACTAAAACATCACTTACCTGCAGATCCGGAAATGGATCCTATTGCAAACATTACAAAGCAGCTGCTATTCAAAATACATTGTGAGAAAAATGAAGGCTCTCGGCTCCACATAGAATGTTTTTCGTTGCACATCATGGTGCAGTACTATACATTCTGGCCCAGACTCTGACATCCCTGAGTCTGTTCTGTGGTTTGGTGTCATATTCAGCCTTGAGCTGGAAGCCTGTGTTTATTTTGGGGGCTCAGACGGGTCTCCTGGGGACTGTGCAATCTTGGCTTTTGTTTCCTGAACCGTGGCTGGCCTCTCTCTGCCTTTGGATTGGTGAGCTCTATAGAGGATCGTCTACTGCCACTTTCACTTTAGTTTTCTGATTCTATTTCCCTGCTCAGCTTTTTTCTTTTTTTTCTTTTCTCTTTAAATTATACAGGGGATCTCTTGTAAACATTTCTTTCAGGGAAGATTTGTTAGTGGACCAATTCTTCAGCTTTTGTTTGTCTGGGAAAAACATTTTAACTCTCTTGTCTCTGTAGGAGAATCTTTGTGACCCGTATATTTTATTTCTATTCTGAATGCGTTATTTCATCCTCTCCTTGCACTACAGTCCTCCAGAAATGTAAGTTGGGTCCATCCCCACATATGCACGGTCCATGACAGAAACTTGTTAAGAGGTGCTGGAATCTGGACCTCATTCTGGTGTGGTTACCTGAGCGTTCTGAAAGGATAACTCTACAAGACTTTCCATGAAACCAGCATCAGGAACATCATTGGTACACTCTACCTATAGACTAGAGAGAGAGAAATTGGAGAAAGATGAAAATTTCCATAGAAAGCAGTCCAATAAATCCAGAAAAGAAGAAACTTATCATATAAGGAAAAGAGAGCCAAGATCACCCATTTTCTGGGGCACAAGGACCATAGGGAAAGCTTTTGGTATGGGGACCTGGCAAGACTCTTGTGTATTGCCAGAGTGCTATGCAAGAAATCCCAGGTCCAGACATGCAAATGAGCCCTCTTACTTTCCTTTTGCTTTGTGAAATGAATGTGTATATTATTGTAAAATAGTCTCCTTTGTGGGCCTCCCCTGGTGGCGCAGCGGTTGGGCCCACAGCCCACAGCCCGCAGCCTCCGCAGTGCTGGTTCGATCCCCGGCCACCGGGAGGGTTCCACATACTGCACAGACCTCTCCTGCCACCCGCTGCTCCCCTCAGCAGTGTACTTCCTCAGCCTGCCTGTTCTCCTCCCCGCTCTGGCTCTGGTGAATTCTCTCACCCTCCTGTGCTTCTGACTGTACCCAGTGCCTGTATAAATAAATAAATAAATCTTTAAAAAAAGTCTCCTTTGTACTCACTGAGTATTTCTGCTGTGAGAGAAAGATGAATACGTCAGGGGCTATCAGCAAACATTTCCTTTTTAAAGCCATTTCAGTGACTCATACAGGGCTGCCACCATATAAGTCCAAATGTGGCATTTACTCTATGATGCTAATTAATTTCATGCATGTTTGCCTGGGGCATTATTTCTTTTCCCTGGATGTTCCTATAAGATTCAGAATTGAGAATATTATTCATTGTACATAAAAATATAAAGGGTCTTTGTAATGCAGTCAAATATAAATGACATTTTAGGGTATCATCACTGTGAATGTTACATGAATCTCAAAGTCAAAAATCTGTTCACCTTATTAATTCAAGCATTAATTCAAGCATTCACCTTAATTCAAGCATTTTTTTTACATGGATATAGAATATTGAGTTCAATTCTTTCCTGTTTAGTGAGATGAGCTCTATATACTGACCTTGTTTTTGCAGATTTATTTCATTCTATTGTTCCTAATATGAGTTAATTTGCATTTTGGGGCTTTATATGTACCTAGTTGGCCAGAAAATTGAGCAGGCAAAAATATAAACAGACCAAAAAAACCCACAAAACCTGCAACAAAAACACCCTCTTACGTTCAGAACAATTTAATAGCAATATTTATATTAAAGACAAGAAGCTACCTATAAATCCTTGTTCATTCCATAATAGTTATAGCCTGAAATTAGTGATGCAAAAGTAGCTTTCCCAGTTCCTGTGCAGTTATGAGTGATCATGTGACTCGTTCTTCCCAATACAAAGTGAACAAATGTGACAGATGTTACCTCTGGACATGGTAAGAAGCTCATGTTCCTTCTCAATGACCTCTTAGTCCACATCCAAAGAATTGATGTAATATACTATGATATTATCTAGGATAATTGATCTGTGAGCCAGAGGTTGCTAGTATACTTATAAGACCAAGCAGGAAAAAAATGGTTCAAGAGAACTGTTCTAAGAAAGAATTCATAAGAAAGAATTTTTTATTCTGTTGAACTGTTGCATTTGGATTTAATGATCACCACAATCTTGTGGGTCTTCACTAATCTTTACAATATATATACTTTTTGCTATTGCTTACAAATCTTTAAGATTTCCAGAAATCCCAGTCTATGTATCTCCCTAGGAGCTTCTGTAACTTCACCTACTTTTCAATCAAGTGCACATACTTTGTGGGTATTTTGATGTGTTAAAGACTTTACTTGGGGGTGGGGGCAGAATGTCATACATATTGGTACGAAATGAAATTTTTACTGGAATGATAACTATGACATTAACAATGCATGGCGGTAAGTAGTGATTTTACCACTTCTAAAAACAGAAATACATCCCCTTAAATTTAGCCAATATTATTTGTTGTGCCCATGAACATTATCCAACAGGTTTGATGACACCGCACTTCCTGCCTTCATATTCAGACAGTGAAAGCTGTATCATGGGACAAGTGTTTTAGATGAAAAGGAACGGGTAGGAAATAAAAGTGTAATGCAAATCTAGACCCATGGTTGGATAGTTGACAGCTGCATGTCTGCAGGGAAAAAAAAGAGTCAATATTTTCTGTGAGGATAGATTGAAATGGGATTGAAGTACAGCTGGATTTTATCTGATGCTCCGTAACAGTACCCATTTCTCTCAGACGTAAAAGAAGTATCTGGATGAGTCTGACGACTTAGACTATTCAGTAATCACAAATTCTATCACTTTTCTTTGTATATAAATATTGATATTTTTCATGTATCTAATGTGGCATTTCAGAAATAAGAATGTGTTGCTTTGTACTGTTGTGTGATGACTTCTTTAAAACCTTACCAAAATGATGTACACAATTTTTTTTGTACTAGACAAAGAATTTTATTTTTATAAGACTGAGAAAGATATGACCCCGTGATCTCAAGTACTGTGAATTTTGAATGGTACTACACTCAGATTTTTCTAGAAATTTCCTAATTATGTTTATATATTACCTTGATCAATATGTTTTCAATATTATGCAGAAGAAAATAGACCTTTTATTTACATATATATAAAAAATATACTTTTCAAGAACCTATTAACTGTTCTTCCATCAACATTCAGTTAATCTTATTTATTCAATAAATTCAATCCCCAAATACTTTTTTTGGTTTTATGTTTGTCAGGCAGAATCGTATGTTCATTTTTATTATATTCCTATGTATAATGTGAAAGTTACTGGCAGAATGCAGAGGTAATTCATATGAGGAAAAGTTTTCTGGGTGGGGAGCATGGGGTGAGACATTCTGATTTAAAAAACACAAGTGTGGACTCAGTGGTTGAGCGCTCGGTGACTCAGTGGTTGAGCGCTGGGTTGCGAAGCTGCCCGCAGCCTCTGCAGTGCTGGTTTGATCCCTGCCTGCTCCTGGGCCACCAGAGGAGGGCCCCACATGGCATGCAGACAGACCTCTCCTGCCGCCCGCTGCTCCCCTCAGCAGTGTACTTTGGTCCTTCTGCCTGCTCTGCTCGCTGCTCCGGCTCTGGTGAGTTCTCTCACCCTCTCGTGCTTCTGACTATACCCAGTGCTTGTATAAATAAATAAATCTAAAAAAAAAGAAAGAAAGAAGAGAGCTGGGCTTGAGTTCAGATCTTAAATAAATAAATAAATAAATAAATAAATAATAAAAAACACAAGAAACTCTTAGTGTCATCCTGCAAATGCTGTGAAAGCTAAAAACAAGGATTATGTTGCTATACATTACTCTAAGGACAAAGACTGAAATTTAGCCTGGCCCACAGACCCTGGATCATCTATACTCCATCCCTCTTCCTTTAAATAAACAGAAAGATATACCCAGCTCATGGGTTGGAGGAGTCAGCATTGTAAAAATGGTCATCCAACCCAAAGCAATTTAGAGATTCAATGCAATCCCAATAAAAATCCCAATGGCGTTCTTCAAAGAAATAGAACAAAGATTAATGAAGTTCATCAGAAAGCACAAAAGACCCCAAATAGCCAAAGCTTTCCTGATATCAAAGGGGGGAAATGAAGGTATCACACTTCTGATTTCCAACTATATGCTAAAGCCAGAGTAGTTAAAGCAGCATGGCAATGGAACAAAACCAGACACAGAGACTAATGGAACAGAATTGAGAGCCCAGAAATAAAACCACATTTATGGACAACTAACATACAAGACAGGAACAAAGTCCATACACTGGAACAAGGAAAGCCTCTTCAATAAAGGGTGTTGGAAAAGTGGACTGCCACATGTAAAATGATGAAACTAGATCATTACCTCACAGCACACATGAAAATCAATTCAAAATGGATAAAAGACTCAGATATAAGACCTGAAACCATCAAACATATAGAGAAAAACCCATGTAAAATGCTCCCTAACATCAATCTCAGAAACATATGAAGGAGAGAGGAAACAACGGATACTACATCAAACTAAAAGTTTTCTGTACAGCAAAAAAGACAGTGACCCAAACAAAGATACACCGTCTGAATGGGAGAACACACCTGCACACCCTACCTCTGATGAAGAATTCATATCAAAGTTCACAAAGTACCTATACAAATCAACAAAATGAAAACAACTGAATCAAAAATGGGAAAAGGATCTAAACAATCACTTCCGTAAAGAAGACATGCAGATGGCCAACAGGCACATGAAAAAAATTCTCTTTCTCATTTATCTTCAGGGCAATGCAAACCAAACAATCACAAGACACCACCTCAGACTTGTGAGAATGGCCCACAGTTAAAAAACACACAAACAACAAGTGCTGCAGACGATGTGGAGAAAAGGACCCTCTTACGCTGTTGGTGGGCGTGTGAATTAGTCCAGCCACTATGGAAAGAAGTGTGGAGATGCCTGAAAAGACTGAAAATGGATCTTCCACATGACCTAGCAGTTCCACACCTCGGTATCTACCCAAACAGCACAAAAGAGGGGCCTTCCTGATGTTGCAAGGGGTTAGCCTCAGCACTGTGAAGCTGTCTGCAGCCACTGCAGCACAAGTCACCCTGGCCAAGGAGGTGACCCACTAGGCACAGCGGACCTCTCCTCTCTCCCCGCTGCTCCCCTCCATTCCCCTCAGCATTGTACCTGAGCAGACCCAGCTGTTCTGCTCCCCACTCTGTCTTGGTTTGTACTGTCACCTGTGCCTTCCACACCTCTGGCCTGCACCCCAGCTGCTATATGCATAAATAAATAAATCTTACAAAAAAAACAAAGAGCACAAATGCACTAATCTGAAAGGAAACCTGTGCTCCTATGCTCACTGCAGCACTATTTACACTAGCCAAGATGTGGAAACAACCTATATGCTGCAGGACAGATGGGGGGAACATGATGGGGTCTGTAGACACAACGGTATACTACTCTGCGATAGAAAAATGATAAACTCAAGCCGATTGCAGCAACATGGATGGAGCTGAAGGGATGACTCTAAGCAAAGTGAGCCAGAAGGAGAAAGATAAACACTGGATGGTCTCACTTACATGTGGAGTCTAGACAAACCAAACACAGAATCAGACAGAGACAAACTGTAAATGGACCCTTGACAACACACTGTGAGTCTGAGACGCTCAGGACCGTTAGGGAGAGGGGGAAGAAAGGGCGACAGTATAGAAGTGGGGGCAGGAGGAGCGAAGGAATGTGGGGCTAGCAAGGAAGGGAGGACAGGAGGACACTTTTCAAAGAGCACACGGATCATCCTCTAGGATCAGTCACTTACTGGGTCACAAGACAAACAGCAACAAGCACATGAAGACTGAAATCATACCAGGGTGTTCTCTGACCATAATGGCATCAAGCTAGAAGTCAACTACGCAATGAGCATGGAACCCCCACTCTACATGGAATGGAACAACACGCAACTGAGCAACCACTGCATTCATGATGACATCAAAGAAAAAAATTAAAAAGGGCCTTGAATGACTGAAAATGAGGAAATAACTTTTCAGAAGGTCTGGGGAACAACAAAAACAGTATTAAGAGGAAAGTATAGAATAACTCAGGCCCACATCAAGAAACAAGAAAAACAAACAAACAAACAAACAAAAAAAAACCCTGATCTCCCATCTCGAAGAACCAGAAAAAGAACAAAAAACCCCAAAAAGCAGTAGGAGAAGGGAAATAACAAAAAAATAAAGCAGAACTAACTGAAATAGAAACTAAAGACAGTCCAACAGATCCATGAAACCAAAAGCTGGTTCTCTGAAAACATAAGTAAAATGTACTAACCTCTAGCAAGACTCACAACAAAAAAAGGGAGAACAATCAAAATAAACAGGACCAAAAATGAAAGAGAATAAATCAAAACAGACACCGTGGTCAGGAAAAAGACACATCCTGGGTCACACAAACACACAATCCGAGATCATAAATTCTGAAGCTAACAAACAGTGGCACCCAGCATCTGGGAGGTGGCCCACCTGTGTATGAAGACAACTTGGAAGTGGGCTGGCATCCTCTACTCAGGGGAAAACCATCAATGGGTTGGAGGTGAGGAGGGTGGGACACACTTCCTGAGAAACTCTGGCCAAAGACAAGGTATACAGAGAGATGGAAGTGGCGGTACTGACATAGAGCATGACTGGCCGGGATCCCCAATATCTGACATTATCTTAAAAATCAAGGACCAGGGAAATAAGCACATGCCAGGGCTGCATGGTGCCTGGGGACCGGCTGCTTGGATGAGCTCCCCTTCTGGTGAAGCGCTGACTCATGGCAACAGGAGCACCCCGACTGACCTGACACCCTGGGCAGGCTGGCTCCATCCCGGGCTAGAGGATTTCTTCAACACGGCGAGGTGACAAGTACTTGGTCTTTCTTTTATTAAAATAATTTACTTTCTGCTCCCTAGCATTACTAATAAAATATCTTAAATGAAAAGAAAGATCAAATGTCAGCATCAAGTAACAGGAAAAAAAAATGAAGTTTCGGGCCTCCTTGGTGGCCTAGGGGTTAAGCCTCAGCGCTCCCACTGCAACCGCCCACCGCGATGGCCTGAGTCCTGTCCCCGGCCAGGGAGCTGACTTCATGGTGCAGCTGACCTCTCCCGTCTCACCGCTGCTCCCCTCAAGCAGTGTATTTCAATGATCCCCTTTTTGCTCCCCACTCTGGGGAGTCCTCTTACCCCCAACTCCGGCCTACACCCCAGTTCTATATGCATTAATAAAACTACATCTATAAAAAAACTCAAGCTTGAAGGGGAGTTGGGGTTTCAGAGGATTATACTCACTGGGCAGCAGGCTGAGCACCCAGCAGGGCCTGGCCGCCAGGCCCAGCACAGGAAGGTGAGGGGCACGCGGCCTCCCCTCTTCACCAGGTAAGGACCGTGGAGGGCAGCAAATCAAGGGGAGCTTACAGGTTAGATTTCAACCTGCTGCTTACCAGAGGCTGACACCGCGGGCATATGCATCGGGTGTGGGGTGTGAGCCAGTGTGGGCCGCGGAGAGGACATTCAGGCTCCGCAAGGGCCCCTTTGACAGGAGGACTGTCTTTACTGGGCGTCTCTGGAATCAGACGGGGGGCTCTGGCGGGCGGGTGGAGGTTGCCCTTTTGCAAGACACATCCCGGGAATATAGGGACACCCCGTCTTGGCGAAGGCTCCGGGTTCTCACCTGCGTGCGCTGCCCAACCTCTCCATCCCTCTCAGAGGCTGTGGCTCCTCGCGAGGCGCCACCCCCGCCCCGGCTGCTGGGCTTCCCGCGCCCCCAGCGCTGACCCCCGTCCTCCGCCCTGTCCACAGTGAAGATGTTACTGAGGAGGGGCCGAGGCCATGTTGGCGGCCAATGTTTTCCTGGGGCTCCCAGGGGGTGCGAGGGGGAGTCCATGCTGGCCCAGATGTGCTTTCTCCCACCCTCTGGCCTTTATCACAGGTGTCCGTCAGGAGCCACAGGGCAGCGGGGATCACTGTCCCTCCATCCAGGGTCCTGGTGCGCCCAGGGAGCCCCCAGTGGGCGCCAGCAGGGGTCACGGGCCGGCCTGAGGAAGGGTGACCCAGGTGGGGAGCCTCACCCGTGCGGGGATCCAGGCGAGGCCCAAGCCAGCAGACCCATCCCCCGAGCTCCTCTCAGCCCCCTCCCAGCTCAGCGCCCCTTCAGGGGGCGCAGCAGGGGCCTGGACCCCCCTTTGCAGTCAGGGCGCTGTGTGTCCCCGCCATCGCGCCAGCCAGGAGACGCAGGCGCGGCCAGAAGCTGGGGGGACACAGTGGCCCCACGTCCTGGGTCTCCAGGGACCGTTGGCTCCGCCTCCCCCGCACCCCACCCCCAGCCAGCAGCCCAGGTCCGGGTCGAGGCCCCCTGCCCCTGTGGGCCATGCCACCGGCTCCGGGGCCCCGCGCTTCTCTGCCTTTGTTCCCCCAGGACTCTCCAGCGTCCCTCTGCCCCGTTCATGGGCCCCCCTCTAAGGGCTGCACCTCCTCACATGGACACGCGGGATCCCCACCCGCCCCCAAGGGTCTCCGTGCTGGGCAACAGGGTCGTGCATAAAGATTTTTATCCCTATTTCAGCATTTCCTCAGGTCATTTCCTGAAAATACAGAACTACTACAACAGGCAGCAGAGACCGCCTAAGCCCACAGTTCTCTGTGGAATGGTGGAGCAGCGATTCTCTCCTCAGGAGTGAACGAGAGTCCCTCCTTCCCCTCACCCTTGCCAACGTTTCCTCCTGTCTACCGGTCAGTCTTCTTCAAGGTTCTGATGCTACCTTTGCAGTAGAACCAAGGACACAAAAAGCTCCATTATGCATAAGCAATAAATACTTTAGACTCTCAAAAAGGAACATTAGCTCGGCAGTACTAGCAAATGAAGAAATTAAACTATCTCAAGTTTAGGAAGTAAAATACAAGGGGAAAGAAATAAAAAGCAGCTGTTTGCCCTAATCATCAGGAAATTTTAATGTCACAGGTAACTATCTGTTGATGCACTATATGTATACATAACTCTACTGCTCACTCACTCGCTTGCTTGCACACACACACATACACACACACACACACAAAACCTTTCCTCTGTCTCCAACAATCAGTTTTCACCTTAATCCAGTCACTACTGCCACCACGGAGAATGTCTTGATGATAGAATATGTAGGATTGGAGGAAGGTATTTCTGTATCCTTGTAGCACCCCAAACAAGGGAGGAAGGAGAAGACACATGGGACTAATGAAAAAAACTTGTGTTGAGTCAGCACACTCTGGAGACAACCTGAGCCAACAGCAGGAAGAGCAACTGGCAGGACTAGGAAGTGGCCACCCCAGGGGAGAGGCATCAGCAGTGCCCACCTGATCTGTCGAGTGGATGGAAGAATCAAGGTACACACTCACCTTCATAGCATAGCTAAGAGCTTCTGCACGGCAGGCAAGCACACTTCGAAAAGAGGTCATTGAGAGAGTAAATAATATGATTGTCAGATGCTATTCTGATAGGAAAAGGCCTAGGCAGTCACAACTCCAGAGCTGCCTCATGCTTACAGCCCTGTGATCCCAAGGTATCAGAGGAACACGGCTGAGGGCTGCTGCTTGGCAAGCTGACCTGGTCTGCTGCTCACCAGGCATCAACTCAGACACTCACCCGTTTCCTTGGGTTTCTGAGTTCCACACAGGAAGGTACTTAAGACAAGACACTGGCTTCTCAGTGCCTTTTGTTCATGAGCACAAAGGCTGCAGCAGCTTTGGCAGCCTGGGGTGTCAGCCACAACCTTCTTCATGCCTAATCAGTGAAACCTGCAGGGTTTCATTACAGACATTGAAGTGAACCATACACGATGAGCACTGTTCTAACCCTTGATGATCTTCCTGCAATCCTAACTAAGGTACTGTCTACAGATTCTTTAATATCGGTGGTTCAAACAGGGCCACATGAGACTTACTCATTTCAGCAGAAACACCCAGATACACTGCGAACAGAAAAGACTATCTTCCCTGAACATGGACGTAGCATTTGTATGTTAGGGATGCTCAGACCTCAGCCTGCTTAGCTTGTATAAAAATTCTTGATCCAAAAACTATAATCTTTGAATTGTAAAGATTCTTCTTGTTCTCTTCCAGGACTTAAGGAAAACAGGCACCTGCCACTGCAAATGTCACCATTTTTCCATGTACACTAATGATGAATAAGCACCCTACAAGTTGTTCTATAAAATTCATTACCTGCAGACCCAAGTGAAAGGCTACTTTTAGTGTTGTTACATGTATGACCTTAGCTCATTTTCCACAATATGGAAACCATGAAAACTCAACACCAAATATCGGGAACAAACAGCAGAGGAGGTTCACTCGAAACCCACCAAAACAAAGTGGCCACTGCGGATTTCCTAGCAATAGCACATACATTATCCTGGACTCAGAGAGAAAATAATGCCACAGTCACCCACACAGACTCAGCTCTCCAATTATTCCAGATGATTCTGAATATTAGCTATTATAATATTCTAAATTATTTAATGTAAAATTAAATGATCACTACATCTTCCATCCTATCAAAGATGCCAATTTTTCAATTGGCCTCAAATAGTAAAGTCTGCATCTAAAGAATATGACCAATTCCACAGGTCTCAGAGATAACATTTACAAGCCCCTGAGACAATACCCACCATCAGATCCATAACGAAAATATTTTTTGTGCACCTTCAAAACTAACTTTTGAACATCTATATTAGTATTCTGTAACATTAAATGAGCTCAACAAATAATTATGCTTATTCAACATCAAAACAAACTTTGAGGGCCTCCCTGGTAGACCAGGGCTTAAGTCTCATCACTATCAACACAATGGCCCACAATATGGCCTAAGTTTGATCCCGAGTCAGGGAGCTGACCCACAGAGGACACATCTCCTGTATTACCCGCTGCTTCCCCGAGCAGTGTATTTCAGTAGATCCATCTCTTCTGCTCCCCACTCTGTCCCTGGTAAATCCTCTCATCACCCGACACTGCTGGCCTGCACCCCAGGTCTTCTACACAAAAATAAATCTTTAAACAAAAAGAAAAACAAACTTTGAATTAGAAATTGGTAGAGTTCTGGTATGCATAAATAAATAAAAATAAAAAAATAGGAATGTTGTAAGAATTATATAAAATATTAAAAAAATAAATCTAGGGCCACCTTGGTGGCACAGGGGGTTGAGCACTGCACTATGAGGGGGTCTGCAGCCTCCACAGTGTGAGTTTGATTCCCGGCCAACGGGTGGCCCACCTGGCGAGGCAGACCTCTCGTATCACCCACTGCTACCTTCAGCTGTGTATTTCAATTGGTCTGCCTGTTCTGTTCCCTGCTCTGTCTCTCATGAGTCCTCCCACCCCCAGCTTCTCTGGCCTGTGCCCTAGATCTTTTGTGCATAAATAAATAAGTGTTTTAAAAAAATAAATAACAAAACACCAATGATTCAAAGCAATAAAGCACAGCAATGGTACCATGATCCCAAATGTCAACAGTAATGTCCAGTTTGGGGAGCAAAAGGATCAGAGTGTGGTGGCAGGGAGTACTGGCTTCCTCACTGCAAATGTCTACATGGATTTACAGCCTGGGGAAGAACTTAGGCAGAAGCCAAGTCATATGTGCTTCTCTGTAGCTATTCAATAGCATAATAAAAACTAAACTCCCTATTTTCTACTTACAACTGAGATTCAACCAATGATAGCTATAAGTTTTTGACATTTTTAAAAGACCACAATAAATTCTAAAGAGGCTATGTGTATAGCCCAGTCCCTGGCAGACTGCAGGCATTTAGCTAACCCTTGTTCACTGTCTTGAGTGTTCAGAGTACTTTCTATCATGGAAAAGAATACACACCCTCCCGTGCTGACAAAACTGCTGAAAAAAATAGTTACATATAAACATCATCATTAAATTGAAGTCCACTTATCCAGATGTGTATACTTTATTAAAACCCAAAGGATTGTTCTAAGAAGTGTCTATAAAGGCACACCCCATCCTGCTTGCTTTGCTTTATCAGATACTGCTTTTCAAAAATTGAAGGTGTGTGGCAACCTGGACTGGGCTAAGTCCAGCAGTGCCATCTCCCAAAAAAACATATGCTCACCTCATGTCTTGGTGATATCTAATTAGGCTATATTCTCATTAGGCAAAATACTACTGCATACTTAATAGACGACACTATAGAGCAAACAATTTTCATTCACACCAGGAAACCAACAAAAAAAGTAATGACTTTATTCATGCAATATTAGGGTTGTTGTGGTATTCTGGAAATGAACCAATGATATCTTCAAGGTGTGCCTGAACTACCTTTTTTATTTGGTGCAATGTAAGTACGCCTATTAAAGCAAAGAAATTTATTTTGCTAAGGCTGCTGTTTGGAGCTGGCCTTACCCCCAATATGGCAAACCTAATGAAGATAGGAGGTGATCACAGCTGGTGCTGGGATAGAGAAACGCTTGTCACAATATATTTAAGAACATGTATCACGATGAAATAGGCCTATTTTTATCTCCAGAGAATTGTTTTGTATTTTGTTTATATCCAAAGGACAATTTAAAAGCGAAGGTAAGTACAGGACAGTGCACAGACACCAGCGGGCAGAGAGAGCTACAAACGCCAAAAGGTCTGTGAAAAGAAACACCTGCACAGTTACAGGCAGGCGGAAGCGCTGCCTCACTTGCCAGGGCATTTTGTTAAAGTAGGACATACATCTTCACACTCAACTTCACATTCGGTTCATCGGAATGACAAACATAATGGAGATCATTTCAGAGAATGGATGTGTACTCTTCAATGCTGAAAATTACTAAGAGCAATGTGCAAGAATCTAAACTTTAGAACTATGTAAATAACCTTTTTAAAATCTAATCACAAAATGACACAAGTTCACTGAAAAACTTGTCAACAATCACCCTGAATACCAACATCCTGAGGACACCAGTCACTGTTTCTACTGTGTTTCCCTCTTGTATAGATGAGATAGATCAAATCATTAACAATCAAAAGGGGGGGTCTTATCCTGAATAATACTGCAGGCACTGCTGAGGCATTGCTTTCTTATCAACTGTTCTAGATCTCCAGGAATTCCCTCTGGTAGGTACAGTATGGGAATAATTACAGAAAACACTATTTTGAAATGCAGTCTCCTATGAGTAGCAATCATATTTGGGATTAGAGCTATTTCTAAAACTATTAAGGAAATCATGTGCAACATTAAAGACAGCATCTGCATGTAACACAATGATACATTAAACTTTTATTTTAACCTGAGGCTCTTTCCTTACGAAGGAGGAAGCCCAACACCCATGGGGCTGCTCTGAGGATGGATAGGGTTGCCCACACTCCTCCCCTCCCGCTGGCCTTCAGGGGGTTTACAGTTTAGCCTCATTTGACAATCTCTGATTTGGCCAAAAATATGTAGTCCAAAAATCCCCGACTTTTGTCCTTATTTGTATGATCTTAACACAAGTTCCTTGTCTCCTTTGGACCTTCAGATTCTCAACTATGGAGTAGGAATAATGTCTGTACGGTGCCATCAGTGAGATCACATAACTTAAGTAATGAACTTGTTGCACAGGGTCAGGTAATCTCCAGCAGGTGCTCAATAAACATCGATTTCTTTCCCCTTCCCTGACCTGTTCAACTTCTCTCCAAAGCAAGCATAAAAGGATTTATGATGGAGGAGGTAATATCAGTTTAACAGATTGTAATATTAAAAAGTAGATTATCAACAAAATGTCCACTTCCCAGGTGAATGAGTGATTGTGGCTTATTCACGCTCTAATACAGGAGAGATCCTCTTAGGGCCAGGTATCAGTAGAGAAAAGACCTCAAGAGCTTAGGAATGGGCCCTTCAGTGTCTCAGATGATTTCCCATGAAGGACCTTCCATCCCCATTGGTGATAGCATCCAGCTGTCCCTGCTGTGGGAATCTCGGGGGTGTCCTTTAGTGATAAAGAGATGATCACAGGTTTCAATACACTGAAATGGTGACTACAAACCCATTTTTGAAAAGCAGACATTGTAGCCAGAGTGTGGCAGCCGTGTGGCTCTTGGTCACTCAAGGCTCAGGAAAACCTGGTTCTATTCAAGGGGAATCTGAAGTCACCTCATGAGGCAGTTTCTAGGTGTCAAAGTTCCCTCTTCCAGGCTCTGAATGGCCACATCTGCTGCACAACAGGTAAGTGATGCCTCACCCTTCAGACGTGGGCAAAGGCCCAGCACGGGCAGCATCTCAGACCCCTGAGAAATGCAGAGCCCCAGGCACCACACAACCTACTGGGTAAGAACCTGCACCCCGGGAGATGGACTCGGCTCTGCCCTCCTGCCTGCTGGACCTGGCGTGTGGGGAGGGGGGTGTCAGCCCCAGAAAAGTCTACAATACATTCTCCAAATTATATCCTAAGACCACAGAAGTAAAACACACAGATCAATGGAACAGAACGGCGAGCCCAGAAAACTCATCCGGGGGTTGATCGGTGCAGAAGGGAGGTGCTGGGAGCAAACACGGGGGATGCGCCTCCATTCAGGGGCGCCGCGCACCCTCAGGGTCACACTCGGGAATGTCCTGACCCCCATATTCCCCCAGGACCCCAATGACCCGCGCAGAGCTCTCCACAGCCCGCCCGCCCCGCCCCGCCCCGGGTCCCCTGACTCACCGCTCGGCCGTCAGCCGCGGGCAGGGAGACGTCCTCGCCCTCCCCTGACCTGCTCAGCTTCTCCCCGCACTTCCCCGCCTCCTGTGCTCTGCCCCCGGGGCTTCTCCTTCCTCGGCCAGCGGCCCGCTCCGCTGGGGTGGGCGCTGCTGGAGGCAGCGGCTCCGCCATTCTGCTCCCGCCGCCGTTCGCGCATCAGCGCACAGGGACGGGACGTCACGCGCAGGGGGCGGGGCAATGCCAAGGACGTAGAGGCTCGCGGGGGGCCAGGGGCGGGGCAGCGGCGCGCGCGGCCTGGTGGCGCGGAGGGGCGGGCGGCCGAGGCGGGACACTGGCGGGCGGAGGCGCCAGGGCTGGCGGGAGGCGCAGGGGGGACCGGGTCGCTGCCGAGGGGCGGGTCAGCCGGGCGAGGAGGGGACGCAGCCCGGAGAGCCGTGGGGGGCCGCTTAGAGGGGGAGCTGGAACGGGAGTGTGTGACGTCAGAGACCTGAAGCTGGGGAGATAGAATGACATGGAGGCAAGAACCCTCTGAAATAGGGATTCTCGCTCATTCGGAGAAGAGAAGCCGGTATCGCCCTTCTGTGGGAACTCTGGATTTAGATATTAGCATTTGGGATATTACATATATGTGTGTGTCTGTATTAAAAGAAATAGTTGAATTTAAAAAAAAAATATTTATTTATTTATACAAGCACTGGGTACAGTCAGAAGCGGGGGAGGGTGAGAGAATTCACCAGAACCAGAGCGGGGAGTAGAACAGGCAGAACGATGTAATACACTGCTGAGGGGCGCAGCGGGCGGCTGGAGAGGTCTGCGCACCATGTGGGACCCTCGCCGGCGGCCGGGGATCCAACCGGCGCTGCAGAGGCTGCGGACAGCCCAGAGCTCAACCAACCGCTGCGCCACCAAGGCGGCCCACCATAGAATTTTTTAAAAGAAAGCCTTAAAAATTCTGTTGCAGGGCCTCCCCAGTGGCGCAGCGGTTGAGCGCTGGTTTGCGAAGCTGCTCGCAGCCTCTGCCGCTCCGGTTCGTTTCCTGGCTGCTCCCCGGCCACTGGAGGAGGGTCCCACATGGTGCACAGACCTCTCCTGCCGCCCGCTGCTCCTCTCAGCAGTGTACTTCGGTCCATCTGCCTGCTCTGCTCCCTGCTCTGGCACTGGTGAGTTCTCTCACCCTCCCACGCTTCTGACTGTACCCAGTGCTTGTATAAATAAATAAATAAATCTTTAAAAAAAAAATTCTGTTGCAGTTGTAGAAAAATTTCTAAGGGTGAAAATATTGTCTTCCTGATAGTAAAGCACGTGTGGGAAAAGCAGCAGCATATCAGTTAATGTCAAGTTCACCTTGTTGTTTTTTGTTTTTACTGAGGGAGGTATCATAAGGGCAATCTATAGAAATCTCTATTAACCCACCTGTGGAAAGTTCCAGCAATCTAAGGTGGGATCAGAAAACAACACCAGCCAGAGGTGGGGGCAGAGAGGATTATCAAACTCAGAAGACCCATCCATTCTGACCCCAAGGCAATAATTTCCACACTCATTCCATCACAGAACATTATGAAAGAACACCCCTTACCCTGGAAAAATGAAGCTTTTGTTCTTTCATAGCCTATCTGAGTCTATGCAGACTTCTCTCTTTCCTGCTCTCTTTTCCTCAATCACCTTGCCGTGTGCTGATGAAAGGGAACATTATGGAATGATTTGTCAGAGGATCCAAGAATCCCCCCACACTGAACCCCATCACCTGAATTCCATCAACAGGTTTTCAATTTTCAGCTTGAACTAATTTGTCAGTCCAAATGAGCACATTTTACCCTTTTTCAATTTTTACAATATTTATTGTTTTAATCAACAAGCTTCATCTAGTTAAAGGTAAAAATAAAAAAAAAACAGTGAAAATATTAAGGCACTAATTCAAAGCCCAGACCCTTCCAGCCTCAAATACAAGAGGTCTGGGGTCTCCCTCTGGGTGCAAGGGGTTAAGCATGTAATCAACATAAAAAGCTTACAAGCAATATAAATACATAGGCTAAGAGTGAAACTAAGAGTATGTTAAGGTGTCTGCGAGCACCATGAGTGAATGGGGCTGTGTCCACATCCTGAATGTTAAAGATGATAAAAATAGATGGTGCCTGAGCCTGAATCTGATAAGGATGCATAAAAGGAGTGGATTCATGAGCCAGCAGTCCCAAACCTGGCTCTGAGCTAAGGACTTTCCAGAAGCCCCTCTTCCGAGTCCAGCTTGCTGCTCCTCTTTGGACTCAGACTGTTCTCCAGCCAGAACCTCTCCTCACTCCTCAGTTTGGCACACCATGATCCAAGCCTCACTCCCCAGTTCTTCCTCCCACAAACCGGTGGCCTGCTCTCTGACAGCAGCACATGCTGCAGACCGGCTCAACATCCTGGGGACCATCTGGACTTCGGGCCCTCAAGCCTAGAGACTTCCACGGCCGGAGGACTTTCCCCTGGGTGGAAGGCCCGGCTAAGACATGTTGTGGCTACTGTCTTCAGTCAGAGCTACTCTGGGAACTTCGGGTTGCCTTGCCTGTGTGTGAATGTGTGTGTATGTGAACAATACAGTAATAAAATTCACTTTGAGAGCCAACTTCTGACTGAAGCCAATTAATCCCACTCGCAATAAGTCTCAGCACTATCAAGCTACTGGCAGCCACTGTGGTAGAGGTTCCATCCCCAGCCTGGGATCTGGCCCACATGGTACAGCAGACCTCTCCTGTCTCGCCTGCTGCTCCCCTCAGAAGAGTATCACTGCATCTCTGGCCTACAACCCCAGTCTTGCATGCATAAATAAATAAAAATTTTACAAAATAAATACAAGAGGCCTGAAAGTTGTGCATAACTATGGGAAGAAAAAGACAAAATTTTGAATGGAGCAATGACATTCCATAAAACAAAATTTGAAATAACTGATAAAACCTTCCTGTGATTATTGCATTGCCTTTGCAAAAAGAAATATAGAACATAACAGAATGAAAATCCTGTATTCCAAGTCAACTTGTTATTTTCTGTCTCATCCTACAAGTGAAAACATGGTTATTTCAGCAGAGGTTCCATCATTGACAGGAAAGCTGGCAGTATCAAGATTTATATTGATTCACTTGTGGTAGTTCAACAGTGGTTTTGATACAGGAATTGTCAGGCCTAGTCTCCCAGCCAGGAACAGATCCCAGGCTGCAGGGGCAGTGCTGAGTCCCAGCCACTAGACCCCCAAGGGTTGGTGTCTCACAAAGCCGCAGCAGGAACTTCACAGACTCTCAGGCAAGCAAGCGAGAAGAGGCAGGTTTGTTTAGAGAAAGAAAAAGTTTATTTAGGAGAAAAGGAACAGAAATAAAGTGGGACTCCCAGGTCATGAAACCAGGCCTGGGAGGGGCAAGGAAGCCAAAGTGGAGTCGTGTCTCAGGGAATATATACCTTATTTCCTTCATTATTCTAAAGCTCCACCAGTCTATTTGTGATTGGTTAGTTCTCAGCTGTCTCACTTAATTTGCTACTTAGCGGGGGATCTTCAAATTCCTTATCTAACAGGTTTGTCTTTCCCCATTTGTTGTATCTTTATCTTTATGGCCTAGTCCTCCGGATGGGCATCTCTGCATTGAAGTTAAACAGCTGCCCTTCTAATTTGTCCATAAATTAAACCACGCTCCATTTCCCCAATCTCTACCTCCCTTTATCACCTGAAGGAAACCAAGGCCAGCATTAACAATGTTGTCCTTGGTCCTGGGATGTTTGTTTTTCCTAGTGGATTAGTTACATTCCTCTTGCTGCCCTTATCTCTGAAGACTTCCTCAACTCTCTGAGGTCCCCTCCTGCAGTGTCCCTAAAACTGCCTAATTACCCTAACTTGCCCTGTGTCTCAGTTTTATTTCTGGGTAAACTTGTAAACTGTACAAGTGTTACAGGACAGAGAGAGGGGCAGCCCAAACCCTGCAAACCTGCCTATTCTATATAGGGTTCTGCCATCTGCCACATTAACAAAAAACATGAGACTTTAATGGGAAGGAACTTTAATATAAATTAGGAAACAATACAGGAAAGGCAAAGAATCTGGTTTCTAAATCAAGCACCCAAAGTTCCCTCGTGGGTAAAACTCCATTCAAATGGAATTGGCCCAGAGCAAGGCCCCAAAGCCTGCCACAAGTCTAAAGCATCTTCCCGTTGGGACCCACAGAAAAGGGTCAGAAACAACCAGACAAGCCCGGAAGGAAAAGAGCAAAATCAAAATCAAGATAAAATCTGCCATTGTCACCTCCCTATAGGTCTCACCCACATCTGTGTCATCCCGTCCATGACCAAAAGACAAGCAGTTTCTTCACGTGTCTCTAGGCTCCATGTGCCTCCTCCAGGTCTCCTTCTGGCTCCATTCTGCTTCCTTCCTCAGTCTCCTCTGTAGCTTCTTCTCTCCCTGCTCAGCTCCACCCTCCCTTGGGTGGGCCAGGAAACCTGGAACCTCCCCCTTTCCTGGGGACCACCCTGTTAGACAAGGTCAGAAGTATCATAAATGAAGAGGGTGCAAAGAAAAGGAAGAAAGAAAGAAAAAAAACACTGGGTGGGAATAGCAAGAGGCATTCAAGGAACCAAAGAATGCCAACAATATTTAACTCCCGTTTTTTAAAAAGGGGATTTTATTTTTGGCTAAAAAGGTACCCTTTAAATTAATTTTGTCCACTGTCAATGAAAGGAAGTCACTGACACAGAGCAGACGGCTATTGTCATGTCTATCCATGACCTTTATTGTTTGTGACATGGTGACTTTCAAGGTAGGAAAAATGGCAACAGATGTTCTAGTCTCAACCCATTTGAGCAATGTTGAAATGGAATTGCACACATGTCCCACAAAATGGATATCCTCACCAACATTTCCACCCTAGAAAATAACACTTTTTTAGACATTACAGAAAATAACATACTTTTTTTTGAAAGATTTATTTATTTATTTATACAAGCACTGGGTACAGTCAGGAGCACAGGAGGGTGAGAGAATTCACCAGAGCCAGAGCGGGGAGCAGAGCAGGCAGAAGGACCGAAGTACACTGCTGAGGGGAGCAGCGGGCGGCTGGAGAGGTCTGCGCGCCATGTGGGACCCTCCTCCAGTGGCCGGGGAGCAGCCGGGGATCGAACCGGTGCTGCAGAGGCTGCGGGCAGCTTCGCAACCCAGCGCTCAACTGCTGCACCACCGGGGAGGCCCAACACATACATTTTTTATTAACACTCTGTTTTATGAATGTTCCATAACTGGAAAAAAAGTAACAAACCTAGATGGGACTTCCTATTTGTAAGCAATTTACAGATTCAGTGCAATTTCAATGCAAATTTCAATGGTGTCTTCAACAAAATGTAACCAATACTGTTCAAATTCATATGGAATCACAAAACCTCGAGAAGCGAAAGTTGTGACTAAAAGGGAGGAATAATGGAGGTCTGACACTCCCAGACATCCAACAACATGACAAAGCTGTTATAATAAAAACTATGTTGGGACAAAAACAGACACAGAGAACAATGGAATCAAAGTTAAGCCCAGAAATAAAAGCACACATATATGGTGAGCTAACCTATGACACAGGAGCAAAGAAAAAAAGCCTCTTCCATAAATGGTGCTGGGGAAACTGGATCGCAACACGCAAAAGAATGAACTAGACCACTATCTCACACCATACACAAACCAACTCAAGTGGATGAAAGACTTTAATGTGAAAGCTGGCACCATCGAATATACAGAAGGAAACACAGGACAACACTCGATGACATGATCCTCAGAAACATCTTTGAGGATTCTTCTCCAGAAGCAAGGAAAACCAGGGAGAATGTAAACAGTTGGGGCTACAGCAAAAGACAATGATCACAACAAAGAGACACCCTGCTGAATGGGAGAAAATAGCACACCACATGGCAGCTAAGGGCCTGATATCAAAGATCTACAAAGAGTTTACACGACTCAACAAAAACAAAAGACCCAGTCCAAACAAATGGGCAGAAGTAAAAAGACACTTCTCCGAAGAAGAAATGCAAATGGCCAACAGGCATAGAAAAAATGTTCAGCATCACTAATATCAGGGAAATGCAAATCAAAACCACAATGAGGGACCACCTCACTCCAGTGAGAATGCTCCTCATTAAAAAAAAAAAAAAACTGGCAATAACAAATGCTGGAGAAGCAGTGGAGACAAAGAAGGCTCTGATGCTGCTGGTGGGAGCGCAAACTGGTCCAGCCACTATGGGCAGCTGTGTGGAATTTCCTCAGAACACTGAAAAGGGTCTACACATGATCCAGAGTTCCAGTCCTAGGAATCTACCCAAGGGACAAAAAAAACCACCCCCCCCCAAAAAAAAAACAGGAAACCTGAACTCCTGTGCTTATTGCAGCACTATTCACCGTAGCCATGACATGGAAACAACTCAAATGCCACAAAACAGATGAATGGATCAAAAAGTTGCGGTACAGTTACACCGCGGAGTATTGCTCATAATCAAAAAAGACAAATTCACGCTGTTTGTGGTGATACGGATGGAGCTGGAAGGGATGATGCTAGCCACAGTAAGGCAGGAGAAAGAGAAATATCAGGTGGTTTCTTACGTGGGAAATATATAGAAACTGAACAAAAGGTAGAGAAAAAGACAACCCCAGCAGGCTGACCAAGAGCTGAGGCCCCCAGCACGGAGGGGGTGAAAGGAGGGGAGGGAAGAGCACAAGGGATTATGGTGATGGGTCACGGGTGCTATTCTGGGGGGAGCACTATGGGCACCACCCCTGAAGGGAGAATCCAATACCTAAAAAAATGAACAATGATGCAAGAAAATAAAAAAAAGAGATGAGCTTGGGGAAAGGGAAGACCCTAAGACAATATAAATAAATAAATAAATGGTCCTAAAGGCGGGTCTCACATGAACAATGCTGCAGGCACTGCCGAGGCATCCTCTCCTCACCAATTGTTCCAGATCTCCAGGAATTTTCTCTGGTAAGTGCAGCAATTAAGCCTGCTGCCTGGGAATTATTAGAAAAAGGCTAATTTTAAAAAAGATTTATTTATTTATACAAGAACCGGGGTGCAGGCCAGATGCGCCTCCCCGAGCCCAAGCGCCTTCCCTCCCTGGGCCTCACCTGTCTGCTCCCCGATGCGGGCTTCCCAGGTCAACGGGCAGCGGCACCCCTACAGGGTTCCTGAAGGACCAGGCTCACCCCAGCCGAACCTCACGCCAAGTCAGGGGCCAGCAGGACCTGAACGAGCGTGCACGTGCGGTAGCAGTGCAGGTGCAGCCAGGTGCGCTGGGTGGGGCTGGGCGTGCAGGGGATCCCAGAGGCAATGGCCCCCCTGACGCAGACGCTGGAAGGACGGCTCCCAAATAAACACTGAGATGCAGACAAATGCCTCCTCCGCGCCCAAAATACTGTGACCCTACATTATCCGCTAGTCATTAAAAGGGCAAATGAAGTGGCTTGAATTTCTGGGAAAGATTATTTTTTTAAACCATTCTTAAAAATCCGCTTACCTGCAGCTGACATAAAAGCATGACTAGGGGCCACCCTGGTGGGGAAGGTGTTAAGCACCACACCGTGAAGCCGTCCACAGCCTCTGGAGCCCCAGTTCCATCCCCAGCCAAGAAGGTGACCCACAGGGAGCCACAGACCTCTCCTGTCACCCCGCTGCTCCCCTCAGCAGTGGATTTCAGTCAGTCCACCTGTTCTGTTCCCTGCGCTGTCTCTGGTGAATTCCCTTACCCCACCCCCACATCTCTGCCCTGTACCCTAGCTCTTATATTCATAAGTAAATAAATCTGCAAAAAAATAAAATAAAATAAAGCATAACACGTCTCCCGACTTACACATCACAAGATATGGCCAGGAACGCCCTGGCCAAGGACCAATGTATTGACAAGGGACCCCAGAAGCTGATCAGAGGAACGCCTTGTGGATAAGATTAGAACAGTGGCTGGGGATTAGGGTGTGTCATGAAGTAGCTAAGAAGTGCCTGGAGGGCAGACTTACAATCCCTAGTCTTCTACACCCTTCCCCTTTCTATCATCTCCAAGCCTTTAATTTCCTTTTGCTCTTCCCCCTCACAACCAATACCGTGTGTCAATAAAAGGGCCAGGATCTTGCTCTTCAGCAATATCCTGCATTATGTAGCCTGCTCCAGGACTCCTGTTTCTTTATCAGTGTGGTGTTGCCTGATGCAACAAATGGCTCCCAAAAAGGGGCCCCACACCCTGCTTCTCAAGCCCGGAGAAGGGAAATGGACATCCTCTCAAGCCTGGCCAAAAGGCTTCACAGACCCAGAGTCTGCAACAAAGCGGTAAGAAGGTGTTTTCAGTCGTGTCTTTCCTATCTTTTTCTTCCAAATCAGCCTGGTAAAAGGCCCACAGATTCTGAGTCTGTGATGTTACTTTCTTCCAAATTATCCAGGTAAAAGGCCCACAGAGCCAGGCTCTGTGATGATAATCAGCCTGGTGAAAGGCCCACAGACACTGAGTCTGTGATGTTAACTTTCTTCAGTGAGTTTTTCAGTTAAATCTTTACTCTCTCTAAGAAACATGAGTGATAATCTCACACCCCTTCAGATCAAAGATCTTAACCTCTCTTCTCCTGTTTTCCCCATGCATGGTCTATAAGAGTTGTTCCATTATCTTAAAAATGTTTGGTCTCAATAAAATAAAGCAAAAACAATATAAAGCCAAAGGATTATTTCTTAAAAATACAAACTCTAAAATATTTTAGCATCTCAAACTTAGTAACAACTGCCTGTCTTTAAAATTTTGTTGACCTTGGGCCCTCAATCTTAAGTAACGGTTGAAATTAAACACTTTATGTATATAAGGATTTTAACTTCTATCTCATTAAAAATCTTTTTTTTTTTTGGTTATTGAGACTGTATGGTCACAATTTTATTTTATTTTATTTTTTTAATTAATAAATTTTATTTTTATATTCCCCATACAATTGCAATCCCCCCATTCTGACCCCAATCCCTCCCTCCCGCCCCCCACCCCCAAAAAAGTGTCTCTGGTTCATAGTTTTTGTTGATTTTGATTTTCACTTTCTTATAGTTATTCATTTTCCTGGTCCCTTATTTAAGTATTCTAGATTCCTGCTATGAGTGAGACCATCCGGTATTTTTCTTTTTCTTTCTGGCTTATTTCACTGAGCATGATCCCTTCCAGCACCATCCATGTTGCTGCAAATTGCATGTGTTTATCTTTTTTGAATGCTGAGTAATATTCCATGGTATACATGTACCACATCTTCTTGATCCAGTCATCTATTTTTGGGCATTTGGACTGTTTCCAAAGCTTAGCTATTGTAAATAGTGCTGCTATAAACATAGGGGTGCAGGTGTTCTTTGGAATTGATGTTTCTGTGTTCTTTGGGTAAATACCTAGGAGTGGAATTGCTGGATCCTGTGGAAGCTCTATGTTTAGTAGGTCCAGAAATCTCCACACAGCTCTCCACAGTGGTTGGACCAGTTTGCACTCCCACCAACAGTGCAGAAGAGTTCCTTTTTCTCCACACCTCGTAAACATTTGTTGTTGCTAGTTTTTTTAATATGTGCCATTCTCACTGGTGTAAGATGGTATCTCATGGTAGTTTTGATTTGCATTTCCCTGATTGCAAGTGATGTTGAACATTTTTTCATATGCCTGTTGGCCATTCGCATTTCCTCTTCAGAGAAGTTTCTTTTTAGCTCCTCTGTCCATTTCTTGACTGGATTATTTTCTTTGTTGTTGTTGAGTCTCATCAGCTCTTTGCAGATTTTTGTGATCAGTCCTTTATCATTAGTGTTGTGTGCAAAAATTTTCTCCCAGTTGGTGGGGTTTCTCTTTGCTTTTGTTATTGTCTCTTTTGCTGTGCAGAAGCTCTTTAATTTGATGTAGTCCCAGCTGTTGATCTTTGCCTTCACTATCACTGCTTTGGGTGAAGTGTCTGTAAAGATGTCTTTGATATGCAAATCACGTAGTGTTTCGCCTATATTTCCTTCTATGTATTTTATGGTTTCAGGTCTTATGTCTAGTTCTTTAATCCATTTTGAGTTGATTTTTGTATATGGTGTGAGGTAGTGGTCAAGCTTCATTCTTTTGCATGTAGCGACCCAGTTTTCCCAGCACCATTTATTGAACAAACTTTCTTTGCTCCAATGCATAGTCTTTGCTCCTTTGTCAAATATTAGTTGACCATAAACCTGTGGGTTTATTTCTGGATTTTCTATTCGATTCCATTGGTCTGTATGTCTGTTCTTGTTCCAATACCATGCAGTTTTGATGATTATGGCTTTGTCGTATAGTTTGAAGTCTGGGAGTGTGATGCCTCCATTCCCTTCTTTTTTTTTTCAGGAGAGCTTTGGCTATTCGGGGTTTTTTGTGATTCCATATTAATTTCATCAATAATTGTTCTATTTCTTTGAAGAATGACATTGAAATTTTGATTGGAATAACATTGAATCTGTAGATTGCTTTTGGTAGGATGGCCATTTTAATAATGTTTATTCTCCCAATCCATGAGCAGGGGATGTTTTTCCATTTCTTTGTGTCTTCTTCTATTTCTTTTAACAGTGTTTTATAGTTTTCTTTGTATAGGTCCTTTACCTCTTTTGTTAGATTTATTCCCAAATATTTGATTTTTTTTTGTTTCAATAATAAAAGGGATGTTTTTTTTTTATTTTTTCTTCTTCAGATTTATTGTTTGTATATAGGAAGGCTACTGACTTTTGCGTGTTGATTTTGTATCCTGCCACTTTACTGAACTGATTGATGAGTTGAATTAGTTTTTCTGTGGAGTTTTTGGGGTTCTCTATGTATATTATCATATCATCTGCAAAGAGTGATAGTTTGACTTCTTCTTTTCCTATTTGGATTCCTTGGATGTCTTTCTCTTGTCTTATTGCTCTGGCTAGGACTTCCAGTATTATATTGAAAAGCAGTGGTGAAAGTGGACATCCTTGTCTTTTTCCAGATCTTAATGGAATTGCTTTCAGCTTTTCACCATTGAGAATGATACTGGCTGTTGGCTTGTCATATATGGCCTTTATGATGTTGAGGTACATTCCTTGTATCCCAAGAATTTCAAGGGCTTTTATCATGAATGGGTGTTGCACTTTGTCGAAAGCTTTCTCAGCATCTATTGATATTATCATATGGTTTTTATATTTCTTTTTGTTGATGTGTTGGATAACGTTGATTGATTTTCGGATGTTAAACCATCCTTGTGTCCCTGGAATGAATCCTACTTGGTCGTGGTGAATTACCTTATGGATACACTGTTGGATTCTGATAGCTAAAATTTTATTGAGGATTTTTGCATCAGTGTTCATTAGGGAGATTGGCCTATAGTTTTCTTTTTTTGTGTTGTCCTTGTTCGGTTTTGGTATTAGTGTAATGTTGGCTTCATAGAACGTGTTAGGTATTATACCTTCCTTCTCAATTTTTTGGAAGAGTTTGTGAAGGATAGGCACCAATTCGTCTCTGAATGTTTGGTAGAATTCATTTGTAAATCCATCAGGTCCTGGGCTTTTGTTTTTGGGGAGGTTTTTGATTACCATTTCAATTTCACTAATTGTAATTGGTCTGTTTAGATGTTCTATTTCTTCTTTATCTAGCTTTGGGTGATTATAGAGTTGTAGGAATTTGTCCATCTCCTCTAGATTGTTGAACTTGTTTCCATATAACTGTTCATAGTAGTTATTAATTATTCTTTTGATTTCTGCTGTGTCCGTTGTGATTTCTCCTCTTTCATTTATTATCCTATTTATTTGTGCTTTCTCCCTTTTTGCCCTTGTGATATATGGGGCCTCCCTGGTGATACAGGGGTTGAAGTCTCAACACTGTTGAGCTATCTCAGGCCAGTACAGCAAGGGTTAGATCATGGCTGGGGAGTTGGCCCACGTTACACAGCCAGCCTCTCCTGTCTCAGCCGGCTTCTCCCCTCAACAGCATGTTTCGGTAGATCATCTGTTCTCACCACTCTCAGGTTGGTCTTTTCACCCCCCCCCACATCTGGCTTACACCCTAGTTCTTATTTATGTATACAAATAGATAAAAAAAAAACTTTAAAAATAAATAATTTGACTTCTTAAAATTAACACATGGCCAAAATTTTAAATAAAAATCAAGAGATCTCTGTTTATCCTTATCTTCTACCTCCAGAGGATTAACTCTAAATGGCACCTATACAAAACCCCCAATTTTGATCATGATCTAAATCTGGCAAACTAGTGTAAATTCAATGGTTTAATTTAAAACATACATGTCTTTAGGTTTTAAGATTGGGTGTTAATATTTAATGTTTAAATGTGTTTTCTTAAAAGGTAAAAATTGTGTTGTTCAACAAACATCGGTAATTAACTAAATTTCCTTTACAGAAAGACGAACCCACTTTTAAAAATCTTTGTTAGTATAAATAAGTAAGTATGTTATAAAGGTCTGTAAGTTTGTTAATCCTGTAAAAAGCTTTTTCTTAAACAATAAGCTCCTCATCCTGTGGGTAATAATCCTACCTCCCCTCAAAACATTTATAAAGAATAACTTAATGCTCCCTTTACACGAGCGTGTTAAAAAACATTTAATGGACTCTTCTGAGTCTGACCCTGATCACAAGACCTCTTCAGAGGCTAGTGGTGGGGAATTTTTTAATCAAGTATAGGATGCTACAGCACCTTCCACTGAACTCTATAATAAGCTTCAAGAAATTCTTAGAGTATTTCAGTCTCTTGCCACTCATTCTAACCTGCCAATGTCTCAAGATTCTTGTCAGCAAAAGTTAGTTTAAAAAAATGCTTAAAGAAGGGCCTCCCTGGTGGTGCAGGCAGTTGAGTGCTGCATTGTGAGTCTGTCCGCAGACTCTGTATGGTTGGTTTGATCCCGACCAGCGGGCAAGGATATACACTGCTGCTCCCCTCAGCAGTGTATATTGTCAGTCTGCCTGTTCTGTTCCCCACTCTGTCTCTGGTGAATCCTCACACCATCCTGCACATCTGGTCTATACCCTGGTTCTACCATAAATAAATAAATATTTAAAAATGCTTAAAGAACGCCGTAAACGAGCAGGACCTTTTGCATTTCCTGTTAGTACAAAAAGGAGTTGTGTAACCCATGATAATATCCCCTTTCCTATTTTTTAATTTAAATTTTATTTTTATATTCCCCATACAATTACAACCCCCTTATTTTGACCCCAATCCCTCCTTTCCCTGCCCCCCACCCCCCATAGAGTGTCTCTGGTTCATAGTTGTTTGCTGATTTCAATATTTTCTTTCTTATAGATATTCTTTTTCCTGGTCCCTTATTTAAGTTTTCTAGATTCCTGCTATGAGTGAGACCATCCGGTGTTTTTCTTTTTCTTTCTGGCTTATTTCGTTGAGCATGATCCCTTCCAGTGCCATCCATGTTGCTGCAAATTGCATGTGTTTATCTTTTGTGAATGCTGAGTACATATGCTGGTACATATGCTGGTACATATACACATATTCCATGGTGTATATGTACCACATCTTCTTGATCCAGTCATCTATTTTTGGGCTTTTGGGTTGTTTCCAAAGCTTAGCTATTGTAAATAGTGCTGCTATAAACATAGGGGTGCAGGTGTTCTTTGGAATTGATGTTTCTGTGTCCTTTGGGTAAATACCCAGGATTGGAATGGCTGGATCATATGGATGCTCTATGTTTAGTAGGTCAATAAATCTCCACACAGCTCTCCATAGTGGTTGGACCAGTTTGCACACCCACCAACAGCGCAGGAGAGTTCCTTTTTCTCCACAACCTCGCCAACATTTGTTGTTGCTAGTTTTCTTAATATGTGCCATTCTCACTGGTGTAAGATGGTATCTCATTGTAATTTTGATTTGCATTTCCCTGATTACAAGTGATGTTGAACATTTTTTCATGTGCCTGTTGGCCATTTGCATTTCCTCTGCATAGAAGTTTCTTTTTAGCTCTTCTGCCCATTTTTTGACTGGATTATTTCCTTTGTTTTGTTGAGTCTCATCAGCTCTTTGCAGATTTTTGTGATCAGTCCTTTATTATTAGTGTTGTGTGCAAAAATGTTCTCCCAGTTGGTGGGGTTTCTCTTTGCTTTTTTATTGTCTCTTTTGCTGTGCAGAAGCTCTTTAATTTGATATTGTACCAGCTGTTGATCTTCGCCTTCACTATCACTGCTTTGGGTGATGTGTCTGTAAAGATGTCTTTGATGTGCATATCATATAGTGGTTCACCTATATTTCCTTCTATGTATTTTATGGTTTCAGGTATTATGTATAGTTCTTTAATCCATTTTGAGTTGGTTTTTGTGCATGGTGTTAGATAGTAGTCAAGCTTCATTCTTTTGCATGAAGCGACCCAGTTTTCCCAGCACCATTTATTGAACAAACTTTCTTTGCTCCAATGCAAAATCTTTGCTCCTTTGTCAAAGATTAGTTGACCATAAATCTGTGGGTTTATTTCTGGATTTTCTATTTGATTTCATTGGTCTGTGTGTCTGTTCTTGTTCCAATACCATGCAGTTTTGATGATTATGGCTTTGTAGTATAGTTTGAAGTCTGGGAGTGTGATGCCTCCATTCACTTTTTTTTTTTTTCAGGAGAGCTTTGGCTATTTTGCGTTTTTGGTGATTCCATATGAATTTCATCAATAATTGTTCTATTTCTTTGAAGAATGACATTGCAATTTTTATTGGAATAGCATTGAATCTGTATATTGCTTTTGGTAGGATGTCCATTTTAATAACGTTTATTCTTCCAATCCATGAGCAGAGGGTGTATTTCCATTTCTTTGTGTCTTCTTCTATTTCTTTTAACAGTGTTTTATAGTTTTCTTTGTATAGGTCCTTTATGTATATTGTTAGATTTATTCCCAAGTATTTGATTTTTTTTTGTTTTGATAATAAAAGGGATGTTTTCTTTGATTTATTCTTCTTCAGATTTATTGTTTGTGTATAGGAAGGCTGCTGACTTTTGCGTGTTGATTTTGTATCCTGCCACTTTACTGAACTTATTGGTTGAACTGATTAGTTTTTCTGTAGAGTTTTTGGGGTTCTCCAGGTATATTATCATATCATCTGTGAGTAGTGATAGTTTAACTTCTTTTCTTATTTGGATTCCTTGTATGTCTTTCTCTTGTCTTATTGCTCTGGCTAGGACTTCCAGTATTATATTGAAAAGCAGTGGTGAGAGTGGACATCCTTGTCTCGTTCCAGATCTTAATGGGAATGCTTTCAGCTTTTCACCATTGAGAATGATACTGGCTGTTGGCTTGTCATATATGGGCTTTATGATGTTGAGGTATGTTCCTTGTATCCCAAGAATTTCAAGGGATTTTATCATGAATGGGTGTTGCACTTTGTTGAAAGCTTTCTCGGCATCTATTGATATTATCATATGGTTTTTATATTTCTTTTTGTTGATGTGTTAGATAACATTGATTGATTTTCGGATGTTGAACCATCCTTGTGTCCCTGGAATGAATCCTACTTGATCGTGGTTACATTGTTGGATTCTGATAGTGAAAATTTTATTGAGGATTTTTGCATCAGTGTTCATTAGGGAGATTTGCCTGTAGTTTTCTTTTTTTGTGTTGTCCTTGTTTGCTTTTGGTATTAGTGTAATGTTGGCTTCATAGAACGTGTTTGGTATTATCCCTTCCTTCTCAGTATTTTGGAAGAGTTTGTGAATGATAGGCACTAATTCTTTTCTGAACGTTTGGTAGAATTCATTTGTAAATCCATCAGGTCCTGGGCTTTTGTTTTTGGGAAAGTTTTTGATTACCATTTCAATTTCGCTGCTTGTAATTGGTTAGTTTAGGTGTTCTATTTCTTCTTTATCTATCTTTGGGTGATTGTAGAGTTGTAGGAATTTGTCCATCTCCTCTATATTGTTGAACTTGTTTCTATATAACTGTTCATAATAGTTTCTGATTATTCTTTTGATTTCTGCTGTGTCCATTGTGATTTCTCCTCTTTCATTTGTGATCCTGTTTATTTGTGCTTTCTCCCTTTTTTTCCTTTGTGAGCCTGGCTGGGGGTTTGTCTATTTTTGCTGCGGACCAGCACAGCAGTAGACGATGAGGCCATCTCAGGGTTGAGAGAAGAGTGCAGGGTGGTCAGGGCATCGGCGAAAGAAATGACAAACAGACACACTTCAAGAGAGTGAAAATCTGAGTGTAATTTTCTTTGAGTTGGTGACCAGTATATATATGTTTTCTAAAAACATAGGAATGGCGAACATCAGTGAAGAAATCAGCTTGCTTATAGGTTTAGCTTATCATTGACAGGGCAGTGATTTACATCTGGACCCAGGCACATTCCTAAGTAGTTAGGCTATTAATTTTTCTTTTTGTTTTATGTGATTATTTTTTGTTTAAACTGCTCACTACCACTAAATTACTATCAATTAGCATGGGTGAATTTTACTTTTCACAATGTAATATTTTTATCATTAAGATTAATACTAACAAGGCTAAGCATACAACAGAGAAATTATTAAGCTAACAGTTCTATTAATACACAGAGTTTAGTAAGGTTTCATTTGAATTAGCCTAGTTATTAGATTTTGTATGTTCTTTTTTAATCAGCAAACCAATGACCTTTTTAGACAGAGAAAAAGAAAAGATTTTAGAAAGAGAAAAGATTTTAGAGAGACAGTTGTAATAGAATAAAGTTTGTGGGCTTTGAGAAAGTGAGATAAGGTTCTGTGCAGTCAGCATTCCTGTAGTGGCTCCTTGGGGTCATTATCTTTCAACAGGCTTCCGTCTTATCTATGTCTTCAGGGGGTTTGCTGTTCTCCCCCTGCGTGCTGGTTCCTAGCCCAGCTGGACCTAGGGACCGTGGCGAAAGCCATTAGCCCTAAAGGTCACTGCAGGGGGAGGTGCAGCATATTTTATTGATTTTGTCGAAGAACCAGCTCTTGGTTTCATTGATCTTTTGGATTTTTTTTTTTTAAGTTTCGATTTCATTTATTTCTGCTTTGGTTTTTATTATTTCTTTTCTTCTACTAGTTTTGGGTTTTGGTTGTTCTTTTTCTAGTTCTTTGAGCTTTGAGATTAGGTTGTTTCTTTGAGTTCTTTCTTGTTTCTTGATGTCAGCCTCTATTGCTATATATTTTCCTTTTATTACTGCTTTTGCTGCATCCCATACATTTAGGATATTGGTGTCCTCCTTGTCATTCAATTCAAAGAATTTTTTAATTTCTTCTTTGATCTCCTCGTTAGTCCAGTGGTCTTCCACTACGTATGTGTTTTCTCTGATGTCCGTTTTCAAAGATGACAATAGTTGTCTGATATATTTTGGTGCTCCTTCGTTTGGTGAATATATGTTAATGAGTGTTATTTCTTCTTGAAGTATTTTCCTCTTGATCATAATGTAGTGACCATTGGGGTCTCTTTTTACCTTTTTGAGTTTAAAATGTTTTACCTGATATAAGTATAGCCGTTCCTGCTTTCTTTTTTGGTCCATTTATTTGTAGGATTGTTTTCCATCCTTTTAACTTTGAGGTTTTATTTATCTTTTGTAGCTAAATGTGTTTCCTGGAGACACAAAAGGTTGGGTTTTGTTTCTTAATCCAGGCTGCAACTCTGTGTCTTTTTATTGAAGAGTTTAGTCCGTTTACCTTTAGAGTTAATATTGATATGTTAGCATCTGTATTTGCCATTGTGTTTGTCTTTCCTTTGATTTTATTTATTTATTCTTTTAATAACTTTTTTTTTGGCCTTCCTTCGTTGTTATTCGTCCCTCTGAGGTTCTGGCTTTAGGACTTCTTGTGGTATTTTTTGGAGTGGGGATTTAATCTCAATGAAATTCCAGAGTTTCTGTTTGTCTGGGAAGATCCTTATTCTTTCTTCATAGAGGAAGGAGATCTTTGCAGGATAGAGTATTCCTGGATGGCATCTGTTTTCTTGGAGTCTGTTGACTATGTCCCTCCACTCTCTCCTTGCCCGTAGTGTTTCTTTGGAGAAGTCTGATGTCAGTCTGATTGGTTTTCCTTTGAATGTTATCTGTTTCTTCCCTCTTGTCAGCGTCATTATTTTTTCCGTGTCTTGGATTCTTGGGAGCTTTACTATGTGTCTTGCTGTATTTTTCCTTTCGTCATGGAAGCTTGGTGTTCTTCTTGCTTCGTGTGTATCAATTTTCAGCTCCTTCTTCACGTTTGGGAAGTACTCTTCAATTATCTCCTTGAATATTTTCTCTGTTCCTATGTCTCTCTCCTCTCCTTCTGGGATTCCTATAACTCTTATATTTCCTTTCCTCATGGAGTCAGATAGTTCCCGAAGTCTTTCTTCGTTCTTTTTCCTTCATACTTCTCTTTCCTTTTCTGTTTTGGTTCTTTTTATTTCTGTGTCTTCAAGAGTACTTATTTGTCCTTCCATTTCATCTATTCTGCTTTCATTGCTTTTCCCAGAGTTCTTTAGCGCCTCCATTAATTCTTTGATCTCCTGCATTTCTTTTACTTCCCTCTTTAGGGACTCATTTCATTCTTCTGAGCATTGTTTTCCTTAATTACTTCCATCAGTTTTTTCATCATGGCAGTTTTAAGTTCTTTTTCTGGAAGGCTCAGAAGTTCTTCCACTTCACCATAGTTGCAAGCTGGTGGGTGGTTTTTGTGTGTGTGTGTGTGCTGTGTCTTTTTTTTTGAGGCGATGCTACTTTGCTTGTAGTTTTTTTTTTTTAAATAGAGGCATGTTTTATTTATTTATTTGTTTGTTTGTTTGTTTATACATGCACTGGGTACAGTCAGAAGCGCGGGAGGGTGAGAGAATTCACCAGAGCCAGAGCAGGATGCAGAGCAGGCAGAAGGACCGAAGTACACTGCTGAGGGGAGCAGCGGGCGGCAGGAGAGGTCTGCGCGCCATGTGGGACCCTCCTCTGGTGGCTGGGGAGCAGCCGGGGATGGAACCGGCGCTGCAGAGGCTGCAGGCAGCTTTGCAACCCAGCGCTCAACCGCTGCGCCACCGGGGAGGCCTGCTTGTAGTTTTTCTTTTCCCTGCTGCTTGTCTTCTAATTTGCCTTATGCATTGGGACACTGTGCTGCTGGTACTAGCTGGCATCTTTTTGGTGTGTTCTTTTGGGAGTTTCAGAAACTGGCAATCCAAACGAGTCAAAAACTGTTATGCCAGAAGTCTAGTGAGGTAGTGGTACTTTGAGTATGTTAATGATCACTGTCACAGAATCTCTCCTCCTTCTGTGTTTAGTTACAAAGGTGCGTCTTGAAGTCCCACAGACTTCCCTGGAGGTGGGGCACCTGGATTGCACTCTGAGTTCTAAATCTCTGGATCCTCCTCTGGGTGCCAACTTCCTGCCTGGTGGGACCATGCTTGTGGGGGCCTTCAGCTCACTTCTGACTGCACAGGGAACCTTCTCCCTCTGGCTCCATGGGGAATTTTCTGCCAGTTTCAAGCAGTCTTTATTGAAGAAAGGCCCCTGTTCTTAAATGGTGCTTGGAGACAGGCACACTCTTCTGCATGCCCAGTCTGCCCTGGCCATGTGTGTCCGCTCCCCTTCTGGGTTTGGACTGCTGGCATGAAGGGGCCTGGCATGGGCAAACTTCCCAGCTCACCTTTGGCTCCTCTGTGAGCCTTTTGCCGGTTTCAAGCAGTCTTTACTGAAGAAAGGTCACTATTCTAAAATGGCGATTCGGATACAGGCACACTCTTCCACGTGCCCAGTCTGCCCCGGCTCTGGGTGCCCGCTCCCCCTCTGGGTTCGGACTGCTGGCCAGAGGGGTCCTGGCCTGGGTGAACTTCCAAGCTCACCTCTGGCTCCTCCGGGAGACTTCTGCCGGTTTCAAGCAGTCCTTATTGAAGGGTCCCTATTCTAAAATGGCGATTCAGAGATAGGCACACTCTTTGGCGCACCCGGTCTGCCCCGGCCTTGGGTGCCTGCTCCCCCTCTGGGCTCGGGCAGCTGGTCAGAAGGGGCCTGGCTTGGGCGAACTTCCGAGCTCACCTCTGACTCCTGGGAGCCTTCTGCCCCTTTCAAGTAGACTTTACTGAAGAAAGGTCCCTACTCCATGGGGTGTTGGTGATTTTTTTCCAGCCGCTAGGTGGCACCAGAGATGTCTCCTAGTGTCCTTGGGGACCTTTTCTTTTTACTCCGTGGGACAGGGGAATAGAGTGGGAGTGGTAGGGAAAGCCTCAATGGCTTTGGGGCACTGTGTCTGCCTTGTGCCCCACCGTCGTGGGGAGCCCATGCCCCAAATTTCGTGCCCTGGGTCTCAGTTCCAAAGCACTCAGGTCCAGGACGGGGCTGTAGTCCTGGCCAGTGTCCACAGAAATGGCGCATTTTGCACCCTGCTCCCTTTCCAGGTGCATGGTTTCTGATTACTCAGTGAGGGACGTTCAACTTAGAGATGGTCCCCGAGCATCTCCGAGCAAGCCATGGTCACAGGTGCGGAGACCTGGTCAGCCAAGAGCCTCATATCCTTTTCAAGGGCACCGCTTTTCCGAACAAAATTACCGGCGGGCATGGGGCTGTTTGTAGATCAACAGGAGTTTTTGTTTCAAAAACTACAGACAGAAAGGCCTACGCGGAAAGCCCCGGGCAACCCAGGTCAACTCAAGGGGAAGAAACCTCACCATGCCCTGCCCGAGCCCGCGGACTGGTCAAAGAGGTTCTCGAGGGGAGAGCAGCGACCTGAAGAACAGGGGTACACAGGAGGGAGACACGTGCACTCTTCGTTCAGCTATCGCAGGTCTCGTTTACTTTCGGTTTCGGCAGGGCTTTATAGCTGGGGACCGGAAGCGGAAGAAGCAGGCCAAAGCTGTCATGCGTACTGGGCCAAAAGAGGCTAATCCCGGAAGGGCACATGCCCTTATTTGGTGCGCCGGAGGTCGTCATGCGCACTGGGCCAAAAGAAGCACAGCCAATCACGGAAAGAGGGAGTATCCTGATGCCACGAGGTAAGGCGCCAACAGATCCCCCTTTTCTCTTTATTAGTGAGGAGGAATGTGCCTGTTTTAGGTTGTGAATTGCAGGGACGAGCCTTACCCGTCATCACCCAACGGTCCTAGATGGAAAGGGAGCGCAGGCTGTCTTAGGTTGGTCTTGTCCCGCATTCCATCTTACCCGTCATTGGCTATCCATTCCAGCATCCTCAAGGGGGCCCAGCCAGGAAGCTGGATAATGACTGAAGTTAAAAGGCTGCCAAAGGTCAGGACGGTGGGACTCCCATAGCATGTAGGCTGTGCTACCTACTGGCCAGGCACAGACGGCGACCGGAGATCCGTATATGCACCCCCGCTTTCCAGCATTTCCAGGCGGTGATAGTGCACCTGGATAGGTCTCGCCTGAAGGGGCTGTATTTGTTGCCTTACAAACCCAACAATTTTGTTTAAAACACAAGGACCTATAGCAAGTAACAATAAAAGAGATAACAGGGGGGACCCAACAGGGGAAGCAAATACGGCAAAAGTCCATTAAGGCAAGTCCATAAGGGGTTGGTTGCAAGTTCCTGGAAATGGAGATGGCCAAACCGGAGGCACCCGTGGCCAGGGCAGAGGTAATGCCTTGCAGTTGCAGGGCGAATCCAAGGAAGAAGACGCGGATGCGAGAGAGGTGGGTGGTCCGAGGCCTGCTAAGACACGGGCGACAGGGTACTGTTGAAGAACCAGGAGAATCCAGGTGGCCACAGGCATCCTGAAAAGGAAACAAAAAGAGACGCCTCAGAGGGACTCAGCCACCCTGGGCAGAAGGGGTTGACGGGGCGCCTCGGCGGCGTCCAGAGGTTTTGTAGTGGCACTGGGTGGCGCAGGTACAGCGCGAACCAAGCGCTCTGGGAGCCAGCGAGGAGAGTCAGCATCGTGGGGGTAGACACAAACCACTCCACGAGCCCAAATTAAAACAGGGTCTGGACCATTCCAAGAGCCGGTAAGTGGGTCCTTCCATTTGACCAACGCAAACTGAGTAGAGGTGGAGGAGTGCCAAAAGCGGTCGGCTGCACTTTTACCAGCATCATCCAGGAGGAGGAAATTTAAAATAAACAAGGCATGACACAGGACATTGCGGGGCGCCAACCGGCAGGGGTACCAGGAAGATTGGCGGATTTTGTGAATAACGGTTTTGAGTGTCTGGTGAGCTCTTTCAACGATGCCCTGTCCCTGGGGATTATATGGTATGCCAGTAGTATGAGTAATGGAAAGGGTGGCACAGAATTCAGAAAATGCCTTGGAAGTGTAGCCTGGTCCATTATCAGTCTTAAGGGCCTTAGGCATGCCTAAAACAGAGAAGGCATAAAGGAGATGGGAGATAACATGTTTGGTGGCCTCCCCAGCATGGAGAGAAGCCACTAAAAATCCACTGAAGGTATCAATGGAAACATGGACGGTGATAGTGCATGTTTGAGATTACCAAACTCAGAGATTACCAAACTTGAGATTACCAAACTCAGAAACATGGGTGACGTCCATTTGCCAGAGGTCTCGAGGGGCCAAACCACGAGGGTTGACACCCAAGTGAGGGACAGGAAGGGAAGTAGCACACGTTGGGCAGAAGCGAACAATGTGCCTGGCTTGGTCACGGGTGAGACGGAACAACACACGCAGGGACCGGGCATCGAGATGATGGAGGTCATGGGCTTGTTGGGCCTGGGTGACCGAAAGAACGTGAATTGTCTGAGTGGCTGCATCGGCCAAGTTGTTTCTGTGTGTCAAGGGTCCCGGAAGACCCGAATGGGCCCGAAGATGGCCGAGGAAGAAAGGGGCAGTGTGGTCTCGTATGGCCTCCTGGCAGCGTTGAAAAAGGGTCGCAGCCATGGAGGATGTTTTGATAAATGGGGCGGTTTCAAGTAGGGGGACCGACTGGGCGATGTAAGCACTATCCGTATATAAATTAAGAGGTTGATAGGCAAAGGAAGAAAGAACAGTGATCACCGCCTCAAGCTCTACAAGCTGGGCCGAGGAATGAGGGGTTTTGTCTTTCAAAAACCTTACAATTATCAATAAACTCAGCCTTCCAAAGGAGGTGATCGCCCCCAGAAAGGGTGGCCTTTTCCAGGGAGTACCAATCCGATGGAGTGAGAGAGGATTGGGCTAAGGTGTCCAAAACAGTGAGGGTGAAGGGCGCCGTGGCTCCATAAAGGGACAACGTCTCTTTAACGTTGCGGAAATTATGAGGCTCATGATGACGTTGAACAATGCCCTGGGCGTTGGTGGTTTCAACCACCGGAAAGAGATGTAATGGAGCAGGGCGCGAAGGAGGAGGGAGGGATGGAGAGGGCGGCTGAGTGGGAGGAGTCAAAGAAAAAGGCGGCAAGGCAACAAGGGAGGAAGAAGGAGGGCAAAATGGCGGCAAGGCAGGAACAGAAGAAGGACAAAATGGCGGCGGATTAGCTTGTGGGGGAGGAGCAGAAGGGCCGTCAGCAGACACGGGGAATGCCGCACACAATTTATCAAAACGGTTAACAAGACTATTAATTTGGTTTCCCAAAGTCTCAAGTGTTTGCATTAAAACAGGCTTTTTTATGGGGTCCTTGGCAACAGAGGCGGGGGGAGGCCGGTAGCGACCCTCTTGTTCTGCCAACTCGTCCCAGTCTACCTCGGAAGCCGAAGGAGACCTATGGCGGGGTCGCGGCAGAGAAGGGTAGAGGCTTTTGCATGGGGGAAGTGTATTTGGAAGGGGCTCCTTTACGGGGGTGCCGGCAGGTTGGGGGGCACCATCTGGCATTGGGGGTGCATTATTTTGGGGATTAGTCTCATCATCACTATGAAAGGAGATTAGGTCTTCGCAACAAGCCTTAGGAGGAGAAGCCTCAGCAATACTGGAGGGAGCCCTTTTAAGAATATTTTCAGTATGGGAAATAGTGTGTTGTAAGCCAGGATCATTTCCTCGCTTGGCTATAAGATCATTAATGAGGTTCCAATAGGAAAAGGCCGTCACAGGGACTTTTTCAGGTCCAAAGACGTGGTAGAAATCATTTAAAGCGTCGCCGACCCTTTTCCAACGTTTTTCATCAATGGTTCCCTCTTTAGGGAACCACGGGCATGTTTCTTGGACGAAATCAAAAAATGAAAAGAGATCCTTAGGCTTAACCATAACTCCGCGTGTCCTAAGAGCTTCTTTAAGTTGGGAAACTTAAAGCTGGTGCTAAGTGCCTGTCCCATTTTTAAACAATTCAGACACCAAAACTTACCTAATGACTGTCCTGCCCGGTGGGCCGGGGCCTGAATAACTCGCGCCGAGCGCTGCGTCTGGGTCTACTGTAAATCTCTCGTACCTCGAGCGCCACGTTGGGCACCACCTGCCCGAGCCCGCGGACTGGTCAACGAGGTTCTCGAGGGGAGAGCAGCGACCTGAAGAACAGGGGTACACAGGAGGGAGACACGTGCACTATTCGTTCAGCTATCGCAGGTCTCGTTTACTTTCGGTTTCGGCGGGGCTTTATAGCTGGGGACCGGAAGCGGAAGAAGCAGGCCAAAGCCGTCATGAGCACTGGGCCAAAAAAGGCTAATCCAGGAAGGGCACATGCCCTTATTTGGTGCGCCAGAGGTCGTCATGCGCACTGGGCCAAAAGAAGCACAGCCAATCACGGAAAGGGGGAGTATCCTGATGCCACGAGGTAAGGCGCCAACAATGCCCAGCAGCAATGATAAGCCCCAGAATCCACACTGGCCAGAGCCTGACCCCCCCAGCCGATTGCCCATGCACAAAGGGGCGCTTTTCAGGGCACAGGTAGGAGCTGCTGGTGAGGGAGTGCAGGGAACCTAAGACACCATGGAGGTAGGGGGACATCTACCCCTAAGGGGAAACGGGACCTCTTCCCTCATGGGAGAACGGAGACCACTTCCCCCATTGGGGAAAGGTAAGAATTCCCCACGGGGCACACCCGCACCCCCCTGCCGCACTCACACCCCCAGGGGCGCTTGGGGCGTCAAAAGACGCCCTAGAGGGAGGGGCGGGGTCACTGTCAGGGAGGGAAACCCCTGTAAGCCACCGGCAAGTGGCGAGCGTGGCCTCATCCAAAACGGCAGGCAGACAGGCCTGCGCGGAATGCCACGGGCAACCCAGCACCACTCAAAGGGGAAGAGTCCTCACCTGGCCCAGCAGAGGCCGATGAGCCCCCGGCGCCGCCCCCGGCCGGAGACTGACTCCGCCCAACGGACTCTGGCTGCAAAAAGGTGCACTTCAACGGGCCGCCGCTAGGGGGCGCAGGCGAGGGGCCCGGAGCCCCTCAGACCCCAGGGGGATAATGGCCCTCTAACCCCGTGGGGAGACGGGACCCTCTTTCCCCCTGGGGGTATGGGCACCCCTTCCCCTTGGGGGGAACGGTAAAGCTCTCAGCGGGGCACACTCGCACCCACCTCCCGCACTCACACCCCCAGGGGCACTTGCGCGCCCAAAGACACCCTAGAGGAAGGGGCGGGGTCACTGTCAGGGAGGGAACACCCTGTAAGCCAGCGGCAAGCTGTGAGCGCCACCTCTTCCAAAACGGCAGGCAGACAGGCCGGCGCAGAATGCCACGGGCAACCCAGCACCACTCAAAGGGGAAGAGTCCTCACCTGGCCCAGCAGAGGCTGATGAGCCCCCGGCGCCGCCCCGGCGGAAGACTGACTCTGCCCACCAGACTCTGGCTGAACAAAGATGCACTTCAAAGGGCCGCCGCTAGGCGGCGCTGGAGACAGGGCCGGAGCCCCTCAGCCACCAGGGGGATAAGGGCCCTCTATTCCCGTGGGGAGATGGGACCCTCTTTCCCACTGGGGGTACGGGCAACCCTTCCCCTTTGGGGGAACGGTAAAGCTCTCCGCGGGACACACTCGCACCCTCCTCCCGCACTCACACCCCCAGGGGCGCTTGCTCCCCCAAAGACACCCTAGAGGGAGGGGCGGGGTCACTGTCAGTGAGGGCACACCCTGTAAGCCACCAGCAAGCTGTGAGCGCGGCCTCTTCCAAAACGGAAGGCAGACAGGCCGGCGCGGAAATCCCCGGGCAACCCAGCACCGCTCAAAGGGGAAGAGTCCTCAACTGGCCCAGCAGAGGCTTATGAGCCACAGGCGCCGACCCCGGCCATAGCCTGACCCCGCCCACCGGACTCTGGATGCACAAGGGTGCACTTCTCAGGGCCGCCGCTAGGAGTCCGTGGTGAGGGGGGGTACCGAGGCCCTCAGCCCCCAGGGGTATAAGGGCCCTCTAACCCCGTTGGGAGACAGGAACCTCTTTCCCCCTGGGGGTACGGGGACACTTTCCCCTTTGGGGGAACGGTAAATCTCTCCGCGGGGCACACCCGTACCCCCCTGACACACTCAAACCCCCAGGGGCGCTTGGGGCGCCCAAAGACGCCCTAGAGGGAGGGGCGGGGTCACTGTCAGGGAGGGCACCCCCTGTTAGCCACCAGCAAGCTGTGAGCGCGGCCTCACCCAAAACGGCAGGCAGACAGGCCGGCGCGGAATGCCCTGGGCAACCCAGCACCACTGAAAGGGGAAGAGTCCTCACCTGGCCCAGCAGAGGCTGAAGAGCCCCCGGCACCTCCCCCGGCCGCAGCCTGACCCCGCCCACCGGACTCTGCCTGCACAAAGGTGCATGTTTCAGGGCCGCCGCTAGGGGGCGCAGGTGAGGGGGGGTCTGGAGCCCCTCAGCCCCCAGGGGTATAAGGGCCCTCTAACCCCTTGGGGAGATGGGACCCTCTTTCCCCCTGGGGGTACGGGGACCACTTCCCCTTTGGGGGAACGGTAAATCTCACCGCGGGGCACACTGGCACCCCCCTGCCCCACTCACACCCCCAGGGATGCTTGAGGTGCCAAAAGACGCCCTAGAGGGAGAGGCGGGGTCACTGTCAGGGAGGGAAACCCCTGTAAGCCACTGGCAAGCCGCGAGCGCAGACTCTTCCAAAACGGTAGGCAGAAGGCATGCGCGGAATGCCACGGGCAACCCAGCACCACACAAGGGGAAGAGTCCTCACCTGGCCCAGCAGAGGCTGAAGAGCCCCTGGCGCCGTCCCCAGCTGGAGCCTGACCCCGCCCACCAGACTCTGGATGCACAAATGTGCACTTCTGAGGGACGCCGTTAGGGGGCGCTGGTGAGGGGGTCCGGAGTCCCTCAGCCCCCAGGGGTATAAGGGCCCTATAACCCCGTGGGGAGACGGGACCCTCTTTCCCCCTGGGGTTACGGGGACCCTTTCCCCTTTGGGGGAACGGTAAAGCTCTCCGCGGGGCACACCCGCACCCCCCTGCCGCACCCACAACCCCAGGGGTGCTTGGGGCGCCCAAAGACGCCCTAGAGGGAGGGGCGGGGTCACTGTCAGGGAGGGCACCCCCTGTAACCCACCGGCAAGCGGCGAGCGCGGCCTCACCCAAAACGGCAGGCAGACAGGCCGGCAAGGAAAGCCCCGGGCAACCCAGCACCACTCAAAGGGGAAGAGTCCTAACCTGGCCCAGCAGAGGCCAATGAGCCCCAGGGGCCGCCCCTGGCCAGAGCCGGACCCCGCCCAGCGGACTCTGCCTGCACAAAGTTGCACATCTCAGGGCCGCCGCTAGAGGGCGTTGGTAAGGTGGCCGGAGCCCCTCAGCCCCCAGGGGGATAAGGGCCCTCTAACCCCGTGGGGAGACGGGACCCTCTTTCCCCCTGGGGGTACGGTGACCCCTTCCATTTTGGGGGAACGGTAAAGCTATCCGCGGGGCACACCCGCACCCCCCTGCCGTACTAACACCCCCAGGGGCGCTAGCAAGCCCAAAGACGCCCTAGAGGTAGGGGCGGGGTCACTGTTAGGGAGCGAACCACCAGTAAGCCCCCGGCAAGCGGCGAGCGCGGCCTCTTCCAAAATGGCAGACAGACAGACCAGCGCGGAAAGTCCCTGGCAACCCGCACCCACCTCCCGCACTCACATCCCCAGGGGCGCTTGCGCGCCCAAAGACTCCCTAGAGGGAGGGGCGGGGTCACTTTCAGGGAGGGCATACCCTGTAAGCCACCAGCAAGCTGCGAGCGCGGCCTCTTCCAAAACGGCCGGCAGACAAGCCAGTGAGGAAAGCCCGGGGCAACCCAGCACCACTCAAAGGGGAAGAGTCCTCAACTGGCCCAGCAGAGGCAGATGAGACCCCGGCGCTGCCAACAGCCAGAGACTGACTCCGCCCACTGGACTCTGGCTGCAAAAAGGTGCACTTCAAAGGGCCGCCGCTAGGGGGCACTGGCGAGGGGGCCGGAGCCCCTCAGCCCCCAGGGGGATAAGGGCCCTCGTACCCTGTGGGGAGACGGGACCCTCTTTCCCCTGGGGGTACGGGCACCCCTTCCCCTTTTGGGGAACTGTAACGCTCTCCGCCGGGCACACACGCACCTCCTCCCGCACTCACACCCCCAGGGGCGCTTAGGGCGCCCAAAGACGCCCTAGAGGGAGGGTCGGGGTCACTTTCAGGGAGGACACCCCCTGTAAGCCACCTGCAAGCAGCGAGGGCGGCGACTTCCAAAATGGCAGGCAGACAGGCCGGCTCGGACTGCCCCGGGCAACCCAGCACCACTCAACGGGGAAGATTCCTCACCTGGCCCAGCAGAGGCTGAAGAGCCTCCGGCGCCCCCCCGGCCGCAGCCTGACCCCGCCCACCGGACTCTGCCTGCACAAAGTTGCAAATCTCAGGGCCGCCACTAGGGGGCGCTGGTGAGGGGGTCCAGAGCCCCTCAGCCCCAGGGTATAAGGGCCCTCTAACCTCGTGGGGAGACGGGACCCTCTTTCCCCCTGGGGGTACGGGGACCACTTCCCCTTTGGGGGAATGGTAAAGCCCTCTGCGGGGCACACTAGCACCCTCCTCCCGCACTCATGGTGGGGCCCAGACCTGAGGCCCAGACCTGAACATCCGGGTTCTTGCCTGAAGCAGGTACTGAATGTTAGCTCCAGGGAAGGTTTCAAGTTTCCTATTGTGAAGACTGAACCTTTCCCCCTGCTTGCTACTGTGGCTTGTTTGCATTGGTGGTCTCTCCTTGCTAGAGATAAAGAGAGACCTCCTCCTCTGAACCCTATATAACATTGTACACATTCCTGAATAAATGAGACTGGCGATGATCCTGGCTTTGTCTCCACTCCTCGCGTACCCCTGTCCCATACCAAGCCCCTGCTTCCTCCCCCGGGTACCCCATTGATCTGCCCAGCTGGCCCGTCATTTGGCGCCCAGCTTGGGGCCCGGGTACGAGGAAGAACTTACAGAGGGAGAAGATGCCCAAAGAGGAAGCTAGCTAGCTCAGGAGGAAGCCTTACTGATGTGGGACCCTGCTGCATCGTGGATATGTAAGCTCAGGTACAGCGTCTGAATCATGGGACAGGAAATAAGCCAGCATGAGATATATGTGAAGCAATTAAAAATGGCACTTAGGACGCGAGGAGTCAGGGTCACAAAAAAGGATCTACTCCACTTTTTTGATTTTGTTCAAGACCTGTGTCCTTGGTTCCCTCAAGAGGGCACAGTAGATCAAAAAAGGTGGGAACGGGTAGGAGATGCTTTAAATGATTTCTATGAAGCTTTTGGCCCCCAAAAAATTCCGGTGACAGCATTTTCATACTGGAATCTAATTAATGATTTAATTTCAAAAAAGGAAGCCTACCCTGATATTAAAAATACCATTTGCCAAACAGAACAACTGCTTAGAAATGCTTCTCCCAGCACTGCAGGGGCCCCATCCCCCAATGATCGCTGTGAGGACTTAATTCCGTTTCACAGTGATGGGGAGGATGATCCATCCAAAGAAGAACAAAAAGAACCTTTAGAGAAAATTGAAAGGGCCTCTCCCGACCGGTCCAAAATAGAAAAGAAAAACAGAATTTATCCCTCTCTGAGCAAGTTTACTTCTGTAGCTACAAATCCTCCTTGCTCATCTGAAGAAGAGGGCGGAGTTTTTCCACTGCTTAACTCCAAAAGCGAAATCAAAGTTGCTTTGCAACCTCCCCCCACTATCGCAAAAGGGGAGGATCCTGAGGCGGGCGAAGTAGATTGGAGCAACCTGGAGGATGCTGCACGTTACAATCCCCACTCTCCTCCTTATTACACGGCCGCTGTTGCCTCTGTGCCCTCACAACTCGCTGACCCTAATCTCGACCTTAAAAACCAAAATCGCCCACCTTGAGGAGCGCATGCGCCTACAGGCCCGTTATCATAAACTTTCCCTTCAACTTCAACAGATCCAATTAACTTCTTCATCCAACTCGGATCCCGCTCCGCCATTATGGGGGAGGGGTGACGCCGAGACCACCTTAAAGCCACCTTTACGGGGCGGAGTTGACGCAGACACCATTTTAACTCCTCCCCCGGCTCCCGCAGCTTTGTCTGCTTTCCCGCCTCCCAAAAAGCCCTTTTCCACGGCTTATGTCTCTCCTGTTATTAAAGCTCTAGATGCTCAAGGCCAATGCCGCCGTTATCACCAGCCACATAATTTTCAACATTTAAAGGAATTAAAAACTGCTGTTACCCAATATGATGCTAGTGCCCCTTTCACTCTCACAATTCTTGATTCTGTTGCAGAAGGGTGGCTCACTCCCCTAGATTGGCAAAATTTAGTAAAGGCTGCCCTTGACGGCAGAGATCATTTACTTTGGAGAACTGAATTTCAGGATCTCTGTAGGGACCTGGCCCAAGAAAATAAACGGGCTGGGAACCCATGGACTTTTGAAATGCTCACAGGCTCATGAGCTTCATCATCTCAACTCTAGCTCATTACGGCTTTTATTTAAAATTACTCGTGACCAAGCCAGACAAATTGTAAAAGCCTGCTCCACCTGCGCGACAGGTCTTCCTGTGCCCCATCTTGGTGTTAATCCCAGGGGCCTCGTCCCCAACGCCCTCTGGCAAATGGATGTAACCCATAATTCTCAATTCGGTAATTTTAAGTATATTCACATTACTGTGAATACCTTTAGTGGGTTTCTCCTTGCCACCCTTCAAACAGGTGAAACCTCTAGACATGTTATTGCACACCTGCTCCACTGTTTCTCCATTTTGGGGATACCAAAACTATTAAAACTGATAATGGCCCATGCTACACTGCAAAGGCCTTAAAAAATTTTTGCTCTACCCTGTCCATGCACCACACCACAGGCATCCCTTATAATCCTCAAGGACAAGGCATAGTTGAGCATGCCCATCTTTCGTTAAAAACCACCATCCAAAAAATTTTACATGGTTCCTGGTACCCCTCTAAAGGTAACCCCCGCAATACACTAAACCATGCTCTGTTCATCCTCAATTTCTTAAGGCTTGACGCTCAGGCGAAAAGTGCGGCCGATCGTTTCTGGCATATGGAAACGCAAAATCAATTAGCAATGGTAAAATGGAAGGACCCTTTGGACAATACTTGGTACGGCCCTGACCCAGTTCTGATCTGGGAAAGGGGATCTGTATGTGTCTTCTCACAGACTCATGATGCAGCCCGATGGTTGCCTGAACGGCTTGTCAGACAAATTAATCATAAACACCAACCCAGGGACACTCAACCTCCCTGAGGTATCTTTTACTTTTGATTTCTTACAGTATGGTGACCGCTTCCTGGCTCATCCTCTGTGCTGAGATGTTACTTTTCTCCTCGGCCTTCGCCGGCTTCGGAGACACAGGCCAACTGATGTCCTTGACTGAAGCACTGTACGGTAAACCCTGTAATTGTAAAGGGGGTTACATAAAAATGTCGCCCACCAGCTATACCTCTCAGGTGACCTGTACTGGTGCCATTGCCTACTTGGTAACCGCTTGCTATGGGCCCACAAGCTGTCAGGCCTGTTACAAGTGCCTAAAAACCTCCGTAAACCTCTCTCCAGGCGGGCGGTGCCCCTGCACCAGTTTTCTTTCTTCAGTCCACTCCTCGTGCTACAAGACTTTTTCTCAATGCACGGCCAATAATAATAATAAGACTTATTATACTGCTGTTCTTATCAGGAAGTCCCCTGCAAATCAGGCACTGGCATCTACCTTGCTGACCACCTGTGGTGCTAACAAAAAGGTCGGTGACACAGTGTGTTGGGCAACTACTGCCCCAGTACATGTCACCGATGGAGGAGGTCCTCAAGACAAAGCCAAAGATCACTTTGTCAGTACAGTCTTAAAACATCTTGCACCACGCCTTCCCCCTGCGCTTAGCTACCATCCACTTGCCCTTCCTGCTGAAAGACAAAAGTTGGGCATTGACTACAATACTTTTAATATCCTCAACTCTTCGTTCAATTTACTTAATTCAACAAACTCCTCACTGGCCAGTAACTGTTGGCTATGTTTACAAATGGGTTTCCCTGTGCCTTTGGCCTTTCCAACAACCAATTCCTCACTTGCGCCCTACCGTAATTGCTCCTTCACAGTTCCCATTTTTGGTTCAGCCTATCCAATTTTTTGACACGCCGGGCGCAGTGGCGCGCGCCTGTAATCCCAGGCTACATGGGAGGCTGAGGCAGGAGGATCGCTTGATCGGCAATTCTGGGCCCCAGTCGGCCACAGTGCGCTGCACCCAGGTGCCCGCATGTTCACCTCCTCAGATGTGGTGACCTCTCCGGGGGCGGGGGTACCACACCAGACAGCCTGCGTAAACTGGCCGTCCCAGGTTGGCACAGTTTGGAGCACAGAGAGAGGCTCCTCAAGAGTTCTGGAAATAAATCACATCCATTGCCGGCTAACTGGACTGGTCAATGCGTGTTGGGTTTCCTTCTACCCGACATAAACGTGGTTCCTGGAAGTGAGCCCATGCCCATTCCAACGGTTGACCAATTTTTTCAGTAAAAGTAAAAGAGCAGTACACCTGATTCCCTTATTTGCAGGCCTGGGTATAACTGCCGCCATGGCCTCAGGGACAGCTGGATTAGGCATATCTCTCTCACAATATACTAAACTGTCTCAACAACTTATTAATGATGTTCATGCTCTTTCTAGTACTATTCAGGATCTTCAGGATCAGGTTGACTCCTTAGCTGAGGTAGTTCTTCAAAATCGACGGGGCCTTGATTTGCTAACTGCGGAAAAGGGGGGTATTTGGTTGGTCCTGCAGGAGAAATGCTGTTTCTATGCCAACAAATCAGGAATTGTCTGCAATAAAATCCGACAGTTACAAGATGACCTGGAAAGAAAACGCCAGGAGCTAGCTGAAAATCCACTCTGGACTGGTCTCAATGGACTCTTACCCTACCTTCTCCCCCTCATGGGTCCCCTATTAACCCTTTTGATATTGGTTGTCCTGGGTCCTTGCATTTTTAACAGGATAATCTCCTTTGTAAGACAACAGATTCAGGCCCTTCAGGCAAAACCCAATTCAGGTACATTACCATAAGTTGGAGATGCGAGATAAGGGAGGCTCTTACTCAGACTTATGCTCAGTCTGAAGAAATAAGACTCCCTTCCCCTGTGCAATGGACTGGTCAGCCAATGACGGATAAGATCGGGGGCAGACTCAAAATGGCTTGAGGTGCTAAATCGCCACACGTCTGTGACTCCTGACGACCTAAGACAGGCGCAGTCCCCGAGGGGTTTTTGTCTTTTCACTCTCTCATTAGAAATAATAGAAAAGGAGGATCTGTCGGGGCCCAGACCTGAGGCCCAGACCTGAACATCCGGGTTCTTGCCTGAAGCAGGTACTGAATGTTAGCTCCAGGGAAGGTTTCAAGTTTCCTATTGTGACGACTGATCCTTTCCCCCTGCTTGCTACTGTGGCTTGTTTGCAATGGTGGTCTCTCCTTGCTAGAGATAACGAGAGACCTGCTCCTCTGAACCCTATATAACATTGTACACATTCCTGAATAAATGAGACTGGCGATGATCCTGGCTTTGTCTCCACTCCTCGCGTACCCCTGTCCCATACCAATCCCCTGCTTCCTCCCCCGGGTACCCCGTTGATCTGCCTGGCTGGCCCAGACACACTCACACCCCCAGGGGCGCTTGCGCACCCCAAGATGCCCTAGAGGGAGGGGCGGGGTCACTGTCAGGGAGGGCACACACTGTAAGCCACCAGCAAGCGGCGAGCGCGGCCTCTTCCAAAACGGCAGGCAGACAGACCAGCGCGGAAAGCCCCGGGCAACCCAGCACCACTCAAAGGGGAAGAGTCCTCACCTGGCCCAGCAGAGGCTGATGAGACCCAGGCGCCGACCCCGGCCGGAGACTGACCCCGCCCACAGTACTCTGCCTGCACAAAGGTGCACTTCTCAGGGCCGCCGCTAGGGGGCGCTGGTGAGGGGGGTCCGGAGCCCCTCAGCCCCCAGGGGGTTAAGGGGCCTCTAACCACGTGGGGAGACGGTACCCTCTTTCCCCCTGGGGGTACGGGGACCCCTTCCCCTTTGGGGGAACGGTAAAGCTCTCCGCGGGGCACACTCGCACCCTCCTGCCGCACTCACACGCCCAGGGGCGCTTACCCGCGAAAAGACGCCCTAGAGGAAGGGGCGGGGTCACTGTCAGGGAGGGCACCCCCTGTAAGACACCGGCAAGCAGCGAGCGCGGCCTCTTCCAAAACGGCAGGCAGACAGGCCAGAGCAGAAAGCCCCGGGCAACCAGCCTCACTCAAAGGGGAAGAGTCCTCACCTGGCCCAGCAGAGGCAGATGATCCCCCGGCGCCACCCCAGGCCTGAGCCTGACTCCGCCCACCGGTCTCTGGCTGCAAAAAGGTGCACTTCAAAGGACGGCCGCTAAGGGGCGCTGGTGAGGGGTGCCGGACCCTCGCAGTGCCCAGGGGGATAAGGGCCCTCTAATCCCATGGGGAGACGGGACCCTCTTTCCCCAGGGATACGGGAACACCTTCCCCTTTGGGGGAACGGTAAATCTCACCGCGGGGCACACCCGCACCCCCCTGCCGCCCTCACACCCCCAGGGGCGCTTGGTGCGCCAAAAGACGCCCTAGAGGGAGAGGCGGGGTCACTGTCAGGGAGGGCACTTCCTGTAAGACACCGGCAAGCAGCGAGCGCGTCCTCATTCAAAACGGCAGGTAGACAGGCCGGCGAGAAAAACCCGGGCAACCGAACACCACTCAAAGGGGAAGAGTCCTCACCTGGCCCAGCAGTGGCCGATGAGCCCCCGGCGCCGCCCCTGGCCGGAGCCTGACTCCACCCACCGGACTCTGGCTGCACAATATTGCACTTCAAAGGGCCTCCGCTAGGGGGCGCTGGCGAGAGGGGCCGGAGCCCCTCAGCCCCGAGGGGAATAACAGCCCTCTAACTCCATGGGGAGACGAGACCCTCTTTCCCTCTGGGGGTACGGGCACCACTTCCCCTTTGGGGGAATGATAAACCTCTCCGCAGGAACACTCGCACCCTCCTCCTGCACTCACACCCCCAGGGGCCCTTGCGCGACCAAAGACGCCCTAGAGGGAGGGGCGGGGTCACTATCAGGGAGGGCACACACTGTAAGCCACCAACAAGCGGCGTGTGTGGCCTCTTCCAAAATGGTAGGCAGACAGCCGGCGCGGAGAGCCGCAGGCAACCCAGCACCACTCAAAAGGGAAGAGTCCTCACCTGGCCCAGCAGAGGCCCATGAGCCCCCGGCGCCGCCCCCGCCAGAGCCTGACTCCGCCCACCGGAATCTGGCTGCACAAAGGTGCACTTCAAATGGCCGCAGCTAGGGGGCTCTGGTGAGGCGTCCGGAGGCCCTCAGCCCCCAGGGGGATAAGGGCCCTCTAACCCCGTGGTGAGACGGGACCCTCTTTCACCCTGGGGGTACGGGCACCCATTCCCCTTTGGTGGAACGGTAAAGCTCTCCGCGGGGCACACTCGCACCCCGCTGCCGCATTCACACCCCCAGTGGCCTTTGGGGCATCCAAAGACGCCCTAGAGGAAGGGGCGCGGTCACTGTCAGGGAGGGCACCCCCTGTAAGCCACTGGCAAGCGGCGAGCGCGTCCTCTTCAAAAACGGCAGGAAGACAGGCCGGCGCGGAAAGCCCCAGGCAACCCAGCACCACTCAAAGGGGAAGAGTCCTCACCTGGCCCAGCAGAGGCTGATGAGCCCCAGGCGCCGACCCCTGCCAGAGCCGGACCCCGCCCAACCGGTCTCTGGCTGCACAAAGGTGCACTTTTCAGGGTCGCCGCTAAGGGGCGCTGGAGAGTGGGGCCCAAGCCCCTCAGCCCCCAGGGGGATAAGGGCCCTCTAACTTCGTGGTGAGACGGGACCCTCTTTCCCCCTGGGGGTACGGGCACCCCTTCCCTTTGGTGGAACGGTAAAGCTCTCCGCGGGGCACACTCGCACCCCCCTGCCGCACTCACACCCTCAGTGGCCCTTGGGGCGCCCAAAGACGCCCGAGAGGAAGGGGCGGAGTGACTGTCAGGGAGGGCACCCCCTGTAAGCCACCGGCAAGCGGCGAGCGCGGCCTCTTCAAAAACGGCAGGCAGACAGGCCAGCGCGGAATGCCCCGGGCAACCCAGCACCACTCAAAGGGAAGAGTCCTCACGTGGCCCAGCAGAGGCTGATGAGCCACCTGCGCCACCCCCGGCCAGAGCCTGACCCCGCCCTCCGGACTCTGGCTTCACAAAGTTGCACTTCAAAGGGCCGCCGCTAGGGGCCGCTGGTGAGGGGTCCGGAGACCCTCAGCCCCCAGGGGTATAACGGCCCTCTAAACCCGTGGGGAGACGGGACGCTCGTTCCCCCTGGGGGTACGGGGTCCCTTTCCCCTTTGGGGGAACGGTAAAGCTCTCCATGTGGCACACCCGCACCCCCCTGCCGCACTCACAACCCCCGGGTCGCTTGGGGCGCCCAAAGACGCCCTGGAATGTGGGGTGGGGTCACTGTCAGGGAGGGCACCCCCTGAAAGCCAACGGAAAGCGGCGACGCGGCCTCATCCAAAACGGCAGGCAGACAGGCTGGCGCTGAATGCCCCGGGAATCCCAGCACCACTCAAAGGGGAAGAGTCCTCACCTGGCCCAGCAGAGGCCGATGAGACCTCGGCGCCGCCCCCGGCCGAGGCCTGACCCCGCCCACCGGACTCTGCCTGCACAAAAGTGCACTTCTCAGGGCCGCCGCTAGGGGGCGCTGGAGAGGGGCCCGGATGCCCTCAGCCCCCAGGGGGTTAAGTGCCCTCTAACCCCGTGGGGAGACGGGACCCTATTTCCCCTTGGGGGAACGGGGACGCTTTCCCCTTTGGGAGAACGGTAAAGTTCTCTGCGGGGCACACCCGCACCCCCCCTGCCTCAATCACACCCCCAGGGGCGATTGGGGCGCCCAAAGATGCCCTAGAGGGAGGGTCGGGGTCACTGTCAGTGAGGGCACACCATGTAAGCCACCGGCAAGCGTGGAGCGCGGCCTCTTCCAAAACGGCAGGCGGACAGGCCAACGCAGAAAGCCCGGGCAAACCAGCACACTCAAAGGGGAAGAGTCTTCACCTGGCCCAGCAGAGGCTGATGAGCCCCAGGCGCTGACCCCGGCCAGAGCCGGACCCAGCCCAACCGGACTCTGGCTGCAAAAATGTGCAATTTTCAGGGTCGCCGCTAGGGGGCGCTGGTGAGTGGGGCCCGAGCCCCTCAGCCACCCGGGGGATAAGGGCCCTCTAACCCCGTGGGGAGACGGGAACCTCTTTCCCCCTGGGGGTACAGGACCCCTTCCCCTTTGGGTGAACGGTAAAGCTCTCCGCCGGGCACACCTGCACCCTCCTGCCACACTCACACCCCCAGGGGTGCTTGGGGCGCCCAAAGACGCCCTAGAGGGAGGGGAGGGGTCACTGTCAAGGAGGACAAACCAGTAAGCCACCAGCAAGCGTCGAGCAGCAGGCAGACAGGCTGGCGCGGAATGCCCCGGGCAACCCAGAACCTCTCAAAGGGGAGGAGTCCTCACCTGGCCCAGCAGAGGCTGAAGAGCCCCCGTCGCCGCCCACGGCCAGAGCCTGACACCGCCCTCCAGACTCTGGCTGCACAAATTTGCACTACTCAGGGCCGCCGCTAGGGGGCGCTGGTGAGGGGGTTCCGGAGCCCCTCAGCCCCCAGGGGGATAAGGGCCTTCTAACCCCGTTTGGAGATGGGACACTCTTTCCCCCTGGGTGTACGGGCACACCTTCCCATTTGGGGGAACGGTAAATCTCACCGCGGGGCACACCCGCACCACCCTGCCTCACTCACACCCAATGGGGCGCTTGGGGCGCCCAAAGACGCCCTAGAGGGAGGGGCGGGGTTACTGTCAGGGAGGGCACCCCCTATAAGCCACCGTCAAGCGGCAAGCGCGGCCTCATCCAAAACGGCCAGCAGACAAGCCAGCGAGGAAAGCCCCGGGCAACCCAGCACCTCTCAAAGGGGAAGAGACCTCACCTGGCCCAGCATAGGCTGAAGAGCCCCCGGCGCCGCCCCCGGCCGCAGCCTGACCCCGCCCACCGGACTCTGCCTACACAAAGGTGCACTTCTCAGGGGCGCAGATAGAGAGCGCTGGTCAGGGGGGTTCCGGAGCCCCTCAGCCCCCGGAGGGATAAGGCCCCTCTAACCCCATGGGGAGACGGGACCCTCTTTCCCCCTGGCAGTACGGGGACCCCTTCCCCTTTGGGGGAATGGTAAAGCTCTCCTCGAAGCACACCCGAAACCCCCTGCCGCACTCACATACCCAGAGGCGCTTGGGGCACCCAAAGACGCCGTAGAGGTAGGGGCGGGGTCACTGTCATTGAGCGCACCCCCAGTAAGACACCGGCAAGCGGCGAGCGCGGCCTCTTCCAAAAGGGCAGGCAGACAGGCCGGCGCGGAAAGCCCCGGGAAACCCAGTACCACTCAAAGGGGAAGAGTCCTCACCTGGCCCAGCAGAGGCTGATGAGCCCCAGGCGCAGCCCGCGGCCAGAGCCAGACCCCGCCCAACGGACTCTGCCTGCAGAAAGTTGCACTTCTCAGGGCCGCCTCTAGGGGGCGCTGGTAAGGGGGGCCGGAGCCCCTCAGCCCCCAGGGGGATAAGGGCCCACTAACCCCCTGGGAGACTGGACCCTCTTTGCCCCTGGGGGTACGGGGACCCCTTCCCCTTTGGGGGAACGGTAAAGCACTCCGCGGGCCACACCCGCACCCCACTGCTGCAATCACACCACCAGGGGCGCATGGGGCGCCCAAAGACGCCCTAGAGGGAGTGGCAGGGTCACTGCCAGATAGCGCACCCCTATTAAGCCACCGGCATTCGGCGAGCGCGGCCTCTTCCAAAACGGCAGGCAGACAGGCCAGCGCGGAAAGCCCCGGGCAACCCAGTACCACTCAAAGGGGAAGAGTACTCACCTGGCCCAGCAGAGGCTGATGAGCCCCAGGCGCCGCCCCCTGCCACAGCCGGACCCCGCCCACCGGACTCTGCCTGCACAAAGTTGCACTTCTCAGGGCCGCAGCTACAGAGCGCTGGTGAGGGGGGGCGGAGCCCCTCAGACACCAGGGGGATAAGGGCCCTCTAACCACGTGGGGAGACGGGACCCTCAATTCCCCTGGGGGTACGGGGACCCCTTCCCGTTTGGGGGAACAGTAAATCTCTCCGCCGGGCACACCGTAACCCCCCTCGGCACTCACAACCCCAGGGGCGCTTGGGGAGCCCAAAGACGCCCGAGAGGGAGGGGCGGGGTCACTGTCAGAGAGGGCACCCCCTGTAAGCCACCGGCAAGTGGCGAACGCGGCGTCATTCAAAACTGCAAGCAGACAGCCCGGCGAGGAAAGCCCCGGGCAACCCAGCACCACTCAAAGGGGAAGAGTCCTCACCTGGCCCAGCAGAGGCTGATGAGCCCCGGCACCGCCCCTGGCCAGATCCTGTCCCCAACCACCAGACTCTGGCTCCACAAAGGTGCACTTCTTAGGGCCGCCGCTAGGGGGCGCTGGTGAGGGGGCCGGAGCCCCTCAGCCCCCAGGGGGATAAGGGCCCTCTAACCCAGTGGGTAGACGGGACCCTGTTCCCCCTGGGGGTACTGGGACTCCTTCCCCTTTGGGGTAAAGGTAAAGCTCTCTTCCGGGCACACCCGCACCATCCTCCCGCACTCACACCCCCAGGGTCGATTGGGGCGCCCAAAGACTCCCTAGAGGAAGGGGTGGCATCACTGTCAGGGAGCGCACCCCCTGTAAACCCCGGCAAGCGGCGAGCATGGCGCATTCCAAAACAGCAGGCAGACAGGCCAGCGCGGAATGCCACAGGCAACCCAACACCACACAAAGGGGAAGAGTCCTCACCTGGCCCAGCAGAGGCTGAAGAGCCCCCGGAGCCGCCCCCTCCCCAGCCTGACTCCGCCCACCGGACTCTTCCTGCCCAAAGGTGCGTTCTCAGGGCAGCCGATAGGGGGCGCTGGTGAGGGAGGGTCCGGAGCCCCTCAGACCCCAGGGGGATAAGGGCCACCTGACCCGTGTGGAGACGGGAATCTCTTTCCCCCTGGTGGTCAGGGACACCTTCCCCTTTGGGGGAACGGTAAATCTCACCGCGAGGCACACCCGCACCCCCCTGCCGCACTCACACACCCAGGGTCGCATGGGGCTCCTAAAGACGGCCTAGAGGGAGGGGCGGGGTCACTGTCAGGGAGGGCACCCCCTGTAAGCCACCGGCAAGTGGCGAGCGCGGCCTCTTCCAAAAGGGCAGGCAGAAAGTACGGCGCGGAAAGCCCCGGGCAACCCAGCACCACTCAAAGGGGAAGAGTCCTCACCTGGCCCAGGAGGGTGATGAGCCCCTGGCGCCACACGATGCAGGAGCCTGACCCCGCCCACCGGACTCTGCCTGCAAAAAGGTGCACATCTCAGGGCCGCCGCTAGGGGGCGCTGTTGAGGGAGCTCCGGAGCCCTTCAGCCACAGAGGTATAAGGGCCCTCTAACCCCGTGTGGAGACGGGACGCTCTTTCCCCCTAGGGGTACGGAGACCCCTTCCTCTTTGGGGGAACTGAAAAGCTCTCCGCGGGGCTCACCCGCACCCTCCTCCCGCACTCACACCCCCAGAGGCGCTTGCGAGCCCAAAGACGCCCTAGAAGGAGGGGTGGGGACACGGTCAGGGAGGGCACCCCCTGTAAGCCACCGGCAAGCGGCGAGCGTGTCCTCTTCCAAAACGGCAGGCAGACAGGCCGGCGCGTAAAGCCCCGGGCAACCCAACACCACTCAAAGGGGAAGAGTCCTTTCCTGGCCCATCAGAGTCTGAAGAGCCCCCGGAGCCGCCCCCTCCCCAGCCTGACTCCGCCCACCGGACTCTTCCTGCCCAAAGGTGCGTTCTCAGGGCAGCCGATAGGGGGCGCTGGTGAGGGAGGGTCCGGAGCCCCTCAGACCCCAGGGGGATAAGGGCCACCTGACCCGTGTGGAGACGGGACCCGTTCCCCCTGGGGGTACGGGGACACCTTCCCCTTTGGGGGAACAGTAAAGCTCTCTGCCGGGCACACCCGCAACCTCCTCCCGCATTTACACACCCAGGGACGCTTGGGGCGCCCAAAGACGCCAAAGAGGGAGGCGCGGGGTCACTGTCAGGGAGGGCACCCCCAGTAAGCCACCGGCAAGCAGCGAGCGCGGCCTCTTCCAAAACGGCAGGCAGACAGGCCAGCGCGGAAAGCCCCGGGCAACCCAGCACCACTCAAAGGGGAAGAGTCCTCACCTGGCCCTGCAGAGGCTGATGAGGCCCTGGCGCCGCCCCCGGCCGGAAACGGACCCCGCCCACCGGACTCTGGCTGCACAAAGGTGCAATTCTCAGGGCCGCCGCTAGGGGGCGCTGGTGAGGGGGGCCGGAGCCCCTCAGCCCTCAGGGGGATAAGGGCCCATTAACCCCGTGGGTAGAAGGGACCCTATTTCCCCCTGGCAGTACAGGGACCCCTTCACCTTTGGAGGAACGGTAAAGCTCTCCGCCGGGCCACCCGCACCCTCCTCCCGCACTCACACCCACAGTGGCGCTTGGGGCGCCCAAAGACGCCCTAGAGGAAGGGGTGGGGTCACTGTCAAAGAGGGCACCCGCGGTAAACCACCGGCTAGCGGCGAGCGCGGCCTCTTCCAAAACGGCAGGCAGACAGGCTGGCGCAGAAAGGCCCGGGCAACCCAGCACCACTCAAAGGGGAAGAGTCCTCACCTGGCCCAGCAGAGGCTGAAGAGCCCCCGGCGCCGCCCCACCCGCAGCCTGACCCCGCCCACCGGACTCTGCCTTTAGAAAGGTGCACTTCTGAGGGCGGCCGTTAGGCGGCGCTGGTGAGGAGGATCCTGAGCCCCTCAACCCCCAGGGGTATAAGGGCTCCCTAACCCCGTGGGGAGACATGACCCTCTTTCCGACTGCAGTTACGGGGACCCCTTCCCCTTTGGGGAACGGTAAAGCTCTCCGCGGGGAACACCCGCATCCTCCTCCGGCACTCACACCCTCAGGGGCGCTTGGGGCGCCCAAGGACACCCTAGAGGGAGGGGCGGGGTCACTGTCAGGGAGGGCACCCCCTATAAGCCACCAGCAAGCGGCGAGCACGGCCTCTTCCAAAACGGCAGGCAGACAGGCCGGCGGGGAAATCCCCGGGCCACCCAGCACCACTCAAACGGGAAGAGTCCTCACCTGGCCCAGCAGAGGCTGAAAAGCCCCCGGCGCCGCCCCCAACCGGAGCCTGACCCCGCCCACCGGACTCTGGCTGCACAAAGGTGCACTTCTCAGGGCCGCCGCTAGGGGGCGCTGGTGAGGGGGTCCGGAGCCCCTCAGCCACCAGGGGGATAAGGGCCCTCTAACTCCGTGGGGAGACGGGACCCTCATTTTCCCTGGGGGTACGGGAACCCCTTCCCCTTTGGGGGAACAGAAAAGCTCTCCGCGGGGCACACCCGCACCCTCCTCCCGCACTCACACACCGAGGGGCGCTTGGGACGCCCAAAGATGCCCTAGATGGAGGGGCAGGGTCGCTGTCATGGAGGGGAACGCCTGTAAGCCACAGGCAAGCGGCAAGCGCAGCCTCTTCCAAAACGGCAGGCAGACAGGCCGGTGCGGAAAGCCCTGGGCAACCCAGCACCACTCAAAGGGGAAGAGTCCTCACCTGGCACAGCAGAGGCTGATGAGCCCCAGGCGCATCCCCAGTATGGAGCCTGACCCCGCCCACCGGTCTCTGCCTGAACAAGGTGCTCTTCTCAGGGCCGCCGCTAGGGGGCGCTGGTGAGGGGTTCCGGAGCCCCTCAGTCTCCAGGGGGATAAGGGCCCTCTAACCCGGTAGGGAGACGCGACCCTCTTTCCCCCGGGAGTACTGGGACCCCTTCCCCTTTGGGGGAACGGTAAAGCTCTCCGCGGGGCACACCCGCACCCTCCTCCCGCTCTCACACCCCAGGGGTGCTTGGGGCGCCCAAAGAAGCCCTATATGGAGGCGCGGTGTCACTGTCATGGAGGGGAACGCCTGTAAGCCACCTGCAAGCTGCGAGAGTGGCCTCATCCAAAACGGCAGGTAGACAGGCCAGCGCGGAAAGCCCCGGGCAACCCAGCACCACTCAAATGGGAAGATTCCTCACCTGGCGCAGCAGAGGCTGATGAGCCCCCGGCGCCGCCCCCGGTTGGAGCCTGACCCCACCCACCGGACTCTGCCTGCACAAATTTGCACTATTCAGTGCCGCCGCTATGGGGAGCTTGTGAGGGGGTCCGGAGCCCCTCAGCCCCCAGGAGGATAAGGGCCCTCTAACCCCGTGGGGAGACGGGACCCTCTTTTCCTCTGGGGGTACTGGGACCCTTTCCCCTTTCGGGGAACAGTAAAGCTCTCCGTGGGGCACACCCGCACCCTCCTCCCGCACTCACACCCCCAGGGGTGCTTTGGGAGCCCAAACACACCCTAGAGGAGGGGCAGGGTGTCAGTCAGGAAGGGCACCCCAGGTAAGCCACCGGCAAACGGTGAGCGGGGCCACTTCCAAAAAGGCAGGCAGACAGACCTGCGCAGAAAGCCCCGGGAAACCCAGCACCACTCAAATGGGAAGTCCTCACCTGGCCCACGAGAGGCTGATGAGCCCCCGGCGCCGCCCCGTCCAGAGCCTGACTCCGCCCACCGGACTCTGCCTGCACAAAGATGTTATTCTCAGGGCCGCCGCTAGGGGTCGCTGGTGAGCGTGGGGGTTTGGAGTCCCTCAACCCCCAGGGGGATAAGGGACCTCTAACTCCTTGGGGAGACGGGACCCTCTTTCCCCCTGGGGGTATGAAGACCCCTTCCCAATTGGGGGAATGGTAAAGCTCTCCGCGGGGCACACCCGCACCCTCCTCCCACACTCACACCCCCACGCGTGCTTGGGGTGCCCAAAGACGCCCTAGAGGGAGGGTCGGGGTCACTGTCTGGGAGGGCACTCCCTGTAAGCCACAGGCAAGCGGCGAGCGCGGCCTCTTCCAAAATGGCAGGAAGACAGGCCGGCGCAGAATGCCCCGGGTAACAGAGCACCACTCAAATGGGAAGAGTCCTCACCTGGCCCAGCACAGGCTGATGAGCCCCAGGCGCAGCCCACGGGCGGAGCCTGACCCCGCACCCTGGACTCTGCCTGCACAAAGGTGCACTACTCAGGGCCACGGCTAGGGGGCGCTGGTGAGGGTGGGTCAGGAACCCCTCAGACCCAGAGGGTTAAGGGCCCTCTAAGCCCGTGGGCAGACGGGACCCTCTTTCCCCCTGGCAGTACGGGTACCCCTTCCCCTTTGGGGGAAATGTAAAGCTCTCCGCGGGGCACACCCGCACACTCCTCCCGCACTCACACACTCAGGCGCACTTGGAGCGCCCAAACGCCCTAGAGGGAGGGGCGGGGTCATTGTCAGGGAAGGCACCCCCTGTAAGCCAACAGCAAGCTGTGAGAGCGGCCTCTTCCAAAACGGCAGGCAGATGGACGGCGCGGAAAGCCCCAGGCAACACAGCACCACTCAAAGGGGAAGAGTCCTCACCTGGTCCAGCAGAGGCTGATGAGCCCCTGGCGCCGCCCGGGCAGGAGCCTGACTCCGCCCACCGGACTCTGGCTGCACAAATTTTCACTTCTCAGTGCCCCCGATAGGGGGAGCTGGTGAGGGGTGTCCGGAGCCCCTCAGCCCACAGGGGGATAAGGGCCCTCTAACCCCGTGGGGAGACGGGACCCTCTTTTCCCCTGGGGGTATGGGGTCCCCTTCCCCTTTGGGGGAACAGTAAAGCTCTCCGCGTGGCACACCCGCACCCTCCTCCAGCACTCACACACCCAGGGGCGCTTGCGGCGCCCAAAGACGCCCTAGAGGGAGGGGCGGGGTCACTGTCAGGGTGGGCACCCCCAGTAAGCCACCGGAAAACGGCGATCGCGGCCTCTACCAAAACGGCAGGCAGAGAGGCCGGCGCGGAAAGCCCCGGGTAACCCAGCACCACTCAAACGGGAAGAGTCCTCACCTGGCCCAGCAGAGGCTGAAGAGACCGTGGCACCGCCCCCGGCCGGATCCTGACCCCGCCCACTGGACTCTGACTTCACAAAGGTGCATTTCTCAGGGCCACCGCTAGGGGAGGCTGGTGAGGGGTGTCCGGAGCCCCTCAGCCCCCAGGGGGATAAGGGCCCTCTAACCCCGTAGGGAGACGGGACCCACGTTCCCCCTGGGGGTACGGGGAACACTTCCCCTTTTGGGGAATGGTAAAGCTCTCCGCGGGGCACACCCGCACCCTCCTCCCGCACTCACACCCACAGGGGCGTTGGGGCGCCGAAGACGCCCTAGAGGGAGGGGCTGAGTTACTGTCAAGGAGGGCACCCCCTGTAAGCCACCGGCAAGCGGCGAGCGCGGCCTCTTCAAAACGGCAGGCAGACAGGCCAGCGTGGAATGTCCCGGGCAACCCAGCACCTCTCAACGGGGAAGAGTCCTCACCTGGCCCAGCAGAGGCTGATGAGACCCCGGAGCCGCCCCCAGCCAGTGCCTGACCCCCGCCCACTGGACTCTGCCTGAGCAAAGGTGCACTTCTCAGGGCCGCCGCTAGATGCGCTGGTCAGCGGGGGGGTCCGGAGCCCCTCAGCCCCCAGGGGGATAAGGGCCCTCAAGATCCGTGGGGAGACGGGACCCTATTTCCCCTGGGGGTACGGGGAACCCTTCCCCTTTGACGGAACGGTAAAGCTCTCCACGGGGCACACCCGCACCCTCCTCCCGCACTCACACCCACAGGTGCGCTTGGGGCGCCAAAGACTTCCTAGAGGGATGGGCGGGTTTACTGTCAGGGAGGGCATCCCCAGTAAGCCACTGGCAATGGCGAGCGTGGCCTCTTCCAAAACGGCAGGCAGACAGGCTGGCGCGGAAAGCCCCGGGAAACCCAGCACCACTCAAATGGGAAGAGTCCTCACATGGCCCAGCAAAGGCTGATGAGTCCCAGGCGCCGCCCCAGGCTGGAGCCTGACCCCGCCCACCAGACTCTGCCTGCACAAAGGTGCACTTCTCGGGGCCGCCGCTAGGGGGCCCTGTTGAGAGGGGGTCCGGAGCCCCACAGCCCCCAGGGGGATAAGGTCCCTCTTACCCGGTGGGGAGACGGGACCCTCTATCCCCCGGGGGTACTGGGACCCCTTCTCCTTTGTGGGAACGGTAAAGCTCTCCGCGGGGCACACCCACACCCTCCTCCAGCAATCAACCCCCAGGGGCGTTGGGGCGCCCAAAGACGCCCTAGAGGGTAGGGCGGGGTCACTGTCAGGGATGACACCCCCTGTTAGCCACCGTCAAGCGGCGAGCGCGGCCTCTTAAATAACTGCAGGCAGACAGGCCTGCGCAGAAAGCCCCGGGCAACCCAGCACCACTCAAAGGGGAAGAGTCCTCACCTGGCACAGCAGAGGCTGATGAACCCAAGTCGCAGCCCCCAGCCTGAGCCTGACCCCGCCCACGGAAGTCGGCCTGCAGAAAGATGCAATTCTCAGGGCCGCCGCTAGGGGGCGCTGGTGAGGGTGCGGTCCGGAGCCACTCAACCCCCAGGGGGATAAGGGACCTCTAACCCCGTGGGGAGAAGGGACCCTCTTTCTTCCTGGGGATCCGGGGACCCCTTCCCCTTTGGGGGACGGTAAAGCTCTCCACGGGGCACACCCACACCCCCCTGCCGCACATACCCCCAGGGGCACTTGGGGCACCCAAAGACGCCCTAGAGGGAAGGTCCAGGTCACTGTCAGGGAGGGTACCCCCTGTTAGCCACCAGCAAGCGGCGAGCCTGGCCTCTTCCAAAACGGCAGGCAGAGAGGCTGGCGCGGAAAGCCCTGGGCAACCCAGGACCACTCAAAGGGGAAGAGTCCACACCTGGCCCAGCAGAGGCTGATGAGCCCCCGGCGCCGCCCCAGGCGCCGCCACCGGCCGGAGCCTGACCCCGCCCACCGGATTCTGGCTGCACAAAAGTGCACTTCTCAGGGCCGCAGCGAGGGGCCGCTGGTGAGGGGGTGTCCGGAGCCCCTCAGCCTCCAGGGGGATAAGGGCCATCTAACCCCGTGGGGAGACATGAACCTCTTTCCCCCTGGGGGTACGGCGACCACTTCCCCTTTGGGGGAACGGTAAAGCTCTCCGCGGGGCACACCCACTCCCTCCTCCTGCACTCACACCCTCTGGGTCGCTTGGCGCGCCCAACGACGCCCTAGAGGGAGGGTCGGGGTCACTGTCAGGGAGGGCACCCCCAGTAAGCCACCGGCAAATGGCGAACGCTGCCTCTTCCAAAACGGCAGGCAGACAGGCCGGCGCGGAAAGCCCTGGGCAACGCAGCACCACACAAAGGGGAAGAGTCCTCACCTGGCCCAGCAAAGGCTGATGAGCCCCAGGCGCAGCCCCAGGCTGGAGCCTGACCCCAACCACCGGACTCTGCCTGCACAAAGGTGCACTTCTCAGGCCCGCCGCTAGGGGGCGCTGGTGAGGGGGTCCGGAACCCCTCAGCCCACAGGGGGATAAGGGCCCTCTAACCCCGTGGGGAGACAGGACCCTCTTTCCCCCTGGGGGTACGAGGACTCCTTCCCCTTTTGGGAACGGTAAAGCTCTCCGCCAGGCACACCCGCAATCTCCTCCCGCACTCACACACCCAGGGACGCTTGGGGCGCCCAAAGACCCCCTAGAGGGAGGGGCGGGGTCACTGTCAGATAGTGCACCCCCTGTAAGCCACCGGCAAGTGACGCGCGCGGCCTATTCCAAAACGGCAGGGAGACAGGCCGGCGCGTAAAGCCCCGGACAACCAAGCACCACTCAAAGGGGAAGAGTCCTCACCTGGCCCAGCACTGGCTGATGAGCCTCAGGTGCCGCCCCCGGCCGGAGCCTGACCCCGACCACCGGACTCTGCCTGCACAAGGTGCACTTCTCAGGTCCGCCGCTAGTGGGCGCTGGTGAGGGGAGGGCTGTCCGGAGCCCCTCAGCACCCAGGAGGATAAGGGCCTATAACCCAGTGTGGAGACAGGACCCTCTTTCCCCCTCAAGCTACGGGGACCACTTCCCCTTTGGGGTAATGGTAAAGCTCTCCGCGGGGCACATCCTCACCCTCCTCCCGCACTCACACCCCCAGGGGCGCTTGGGGCGCCCAATGACGCCCTGGAGGGAGGGGCGGTGTCACTGTCAGGGAGGGCACCCCATGTACGCCAACGGCAAACGGCGAGCGCGGCCTCTTCCAAAACGGCAGGCAGACAGGCCGGCGCAGAAAGCCCCGGGCAACCAGCACCACTCAAAGGGGAAGAGTCCTCACCTGGCCCAGCAGAGGCTGATGAGCCCCAGGCGCCGCCCTGGGCCAGAGCCTGACCGCGCCCACCGGATTCTGCCTGCATAAATGTGCACTTCTCTGGGCCGCCGCTAGGGATTGCTTCTGAGTGGGGTCCGGAGGCCCTCAGCCTCCAGGGGGATTAGGGCCCTCTAACCCCGTGGGGAGACGGGACCCTTTTTCGCCCTCGGGGTACGGGGACCACTTCCCCTTTGGTGGAACGGTAAAGCTTAACAACGGGCACACCCGCACCCTCCTCCCGCACACACACACCCAGGGGCGCTTCTGGCGCCCAAAGACGCCCTAGAGGGAGGGGCGGTGTCACTGTTAGGGAGGGCACCCCCAGTAAGCCACTGGCAAGCGGCGAGCGCGGCCTCTTCCAAAACGGCAGGCAGACACCTGCACGGAATGCCCCGGGCAACCCAGCACCACTCAAAGGGGAAGAGTACTCACTTGGCCCAGCAAAGGCTGAAGAGCCCCCGGCGCCGCCCCCGGCTGGAGCCTGACACCGCCCACCGGACTCTGCCTGCAGAAAGGTGCACTTCTCAGGGCCGCCGCTAGGGGGCGCTGTTGAGTGGGGGCCGGAGCCCCTCAGCCCCCAGGGGGATAAGGGCCCTCTAAACCCGTGGGGGACGGCACCCTCTTTCCCCCTGGGGGTACGTGGACCCCTTCCCCTTTGGGGGAACTCTAACGCTCTCTGCCGGGCACACCCACATCCTCCTCCCGCACTCAAACCCCCAGGGGCGCTTGGGGCGCCCAAAGAAGCCCTAGAGGGAGGGGCGGGGTCACTGTCAGGGAGGGCACCCTCTGTAAGCCACCGGCAAGCAGCGAGCTCGGACTCTTCCAAAACGGCAGGCAGATAGGCCTGCGCGGAAAGCCCCGGGCAACCCAGCACCACTCAAAGGGCAAGAGTCCTCACCTTTCCCAGCAGAGGCTGAAGAGCCCCTGGCGCAGCCCCTGGGCGAGCCTGATCCTGCCCACCAGACTCTGCCTTCACCAAGGTGCACTTCTCAGGACCGCCGCTAGGGGGCGCTGGTGCGGGAGTGTCTGGAGACCCTCATCCCCCAGGGGAATAAGGGCCCTCTAACCCCTTGGGGAGATGGGACCCTCGTTCTCCCTGAGCGTACGGGGACCCCTTCCCCTTTGGTGGAACGTTAAAGCTCTCCGCCCGGCACACCCGCACGCTCCTTGCTGCACCTCCCCCTGCAGTGACCCTTAGGGCTAATGGCTTGCGCCACGGTCCCTAGGTCCGGCTGGGCAACCAGCGCGCACGGGGAGAACAGCAAAACCCCCTGAAGATATACCTGCTGCACCTCCTCCTGCAGTGACCTCTAGGAATCCCTAGGTCCCGCTGGGCAACCAGTGGGCAGGAGGAGAACAGCAAAAAACCGCCTGAAGACATAGATAAGACGGAAGCCTGTTGAAAGATAACGACCACCAGGAGCCACTACAGGAATGCTGTCCGCACGGAAACTTATCTCACCTTCTCTAGACCCACAAACTTTATTCTAATACAACTGTCCCTCTAAAATCTTTTCTCTTTCTCTGTTTAAAAGGTCATTGGTTTGCCGATTAAAAAAGAACATATGAAATCTAATAACTAGGCTGATTCAAATGAAACATTACTAAACTCTGTGTATTAATAGAACTGCTAGCTTAATAATTTCTCTGTTATATACTTAGCCTTGTTAGTATTAATCTAAATGATAAAAATATTACATTGTGAAAAGTAAAATTCACCCGTGTTAATTAATGTCCGGGCCAGCCGGGCAGATCAACGGGGTACCCGGGGGAGGAAGCAGGGGCTTGGTATGGGACAGGGGTACGCGAGGAGTGGAGACAAAGCCAGGATCATCGCCAGTCTCATTTATTCAGGAATGTGTACAATGTTATATAGGGTTCAGAGGAGGAGGTCTCTCGTTATCTCTAGCAAGGAGAGACCACCAATGCAAACAAGCCACAGTAGCAAGCAGGGGGAAAGGTTCAGTCGTCACAATAGGAAACTTGAAACCTTCCCTGGAGCTAACATTCAGTACCTGCTTCAGGCAAGAACCCGGATGTTCAGGTCTGGGCCTCAAGTTTGGGACCCGACATATCCTCCTTTTCTATTATTTCTAATGAGAGAGCGAAAAGACAAAAACCCCTCGGGGACTGCGCCTGTCTTAGGTCGTCAGGAGTCACAGACGTGTGGCGATTTAGCACCTCAAGCCATTTTGAGTCTGCCCCCGATCTTACCCATCATTGGCTGACCAGTCCATCGCACAGGGGAAGGGAGTCTTATTTCTTCAGAATGAGCATAAGTCTGAGTAAGAGCCTCCCTTATCTCGCATCTCCAACTTATGGTAATGTACCTGAATGGGTTTTGCCTGAAGGGCCTGAATTTGTTGTCTTACAAAAGAGATTATTCTGTTAAAAATGTAAGGACCCACGACAACCAATATCAAAAGGGTTAATAGGGGACCCATGAGGGGAAGAAGGTAAGGTAAGAGTCCATTGAGACCAGTCCAGAGTGGATTTTCAGCTAGTTCCTGGCGTCTTCTTTCCAGGTCATCTTGTAACTGTCGGATTTTATTGCGGACAATTCCTGATTTGTTGGCGTAGAAACAGCATTTCTCCTGCAGGACCAAGCAAATACCCCCCTTTTCCGCAGTTAGCAAATCAAGGCCCCGTCGATTTTGAAGGACTACCTCAGCTAAGGAGTCAACCTGATCCTGAAGATCCTGAATAGTACTAGAAAGAGCATGAACATCATTAATAAGTTGTTGAGACAGTTTAGTATATTGTGAGAGAGATATGCCTAATCCAGCTGTCCCTGAGGCCACAGCGGCAGTTATACCCAGGCCTGCAAATAAGGGAATCAGGTGTACTGCTCTCTTACTTCTACTGAAAAAATGGTCAACCGTTGGAATGGGCATGGGCTCACTTCCAGGAACCACGTTTATGTCAGGTAGAAGGAACCCCAATACACATTGACCAGTCCAATTAGTCGGCAATGCGGTATACGCCCAGTTATTTCCACAAATGAAAACAGTGTCCACGGGAGGACAAAGAGGAGAATTCACCTGAGAGGTGACATTGGTAAAAGTGGAGCAATTTGAAAAAGCTAGTGCGCCCAAGTCAAGAGAGGTATTAAGATCGGAAGTGAAACAATGCGCCTCAAAAAACGGGATAGGCTGAACCAAGATGGGAACCGAGAAAGAACAATTATGGTAGGGCGCAAGTGAGGAATTGGTTGTTGGAAAGGCTAAAGGCACAGGGAAACCCATTTGTAAACATAGCCAACAATTATTGGCCAGTGAGGAATTTGTTAAATTAAGTAAATTGAACGAAGAGTTGAGGATATTAAAAGTATTGTAGTCAATGCCCAACTTTTGTCTTTCAGCAGGAAGGGCAAGTGGATGATAGCTAAGCGCAGGGGGAAGGCGTGGTGCAAGCTGTTTTAAGACTGTACTGACAAAGTGATCTCTGGCTTTGTCTTGAGGACCTCCTCCATCGGTGACATGTACTGGGGCAGTAGTTGCCCAACACACTGTGTCACCGACCTTTTTGTTAGCACCACAGGTGGTCAGCAAGGTAGAGGCCAGTGGCTGATTTGCAGGGGACTTCCTGATAAGAACAGCAGTATAATAAGTCTTATTATTATTGGCCATGCATTCAGAAAAGGTCTTGTAATGTTAGGGGGAAAAGGATGTCCCAAAGCTAATTTCATATAGGCTTTGTGGACTCCACCCCCACCCCAGGGTTGCTCTATAACAGTAACACGAGGAGTGTACTGACTCAGCAAAGGAAGTGCAGGTACACTGCCGTCCATGTGAGGGGCCACCTATAGCTGTCCGGAGGCATTTATAGCGGGACTTACGGCTGGAGCCTGCAACAGTGACCAAATATGCGATGTGGCCAGGGCAAGTAATGTAAGAGACATACCCATTAGGAGCGGTAGAGAAATAGCCCCACCTGTACTCACAAGGTTTACCATGAAGATGTTGAGTCAAAGGCACAATCTTGCCTGGATCCTTGAAGCCGGCAAAGGCCGAAGAGAAAAGTAACATCTCAGCATAGAGGATGAGTCAGGAAGCGGTCACCATGCTGTAACAAATCTGTAACAAATCTGACAAGTCCTTCAGGCAACCATCGGGCCGCATCATGAGTCTGTGAAGAGACACATACAGATCCCCTTCCCCAGATCAGAACTGGGTTAGGGCTGTACAGAGATCCTGAAATTTAGTCCTCCAAAGTAAATGATCTCCGCCATCAAGGACAGCCTTTACTAAAGTTTGCCAATCTAGGGGAGTGAGCCACCCTTCAGATAGAATCAAGAATTGTGAGAGTGAAAAGGGCACTAGCACCATACTGGGTAATGGCGGTTTTTAATTCCTTTAAATGTTGAAAATTATGTGGCTGGTGATAACGGCGGAGGTGGCCTTGAGCATCTGGAGCTTCAATAACTGGAAAGACAGAAGCCGCGGAAAAGGGCTTTTTTGGGAGGCGGGAAAGCGGACAAAGCCGCGGGAGCCGGGGGAGGAGTTAAAGTGGCTTCGGCGCTAACCCCGCCCCATAATGGCGGCTTTAAGGTGACGTCAGTTTCAAGCCTGCCCCTTAACGGCGGCTTTGAAGTGGCCTCGGCGTCACCCCTCCCCCATAATGGCGGAGCGGGATCTGAGTTGGATGAAGAAGTTAACTGAATCTGTTGAAGTTGAAGGGAAAGTTTATGATAACGAGCCTGTAGGCGCATGCGCTCCTCAAGGTGGGCGATTTTGGTTTTTAAGGTCGAGACTAGGGTCAGCGAGTTGTGAGGGCACAGAGGCAACAGCGGCCGTGTAATAAGGAGGAGAGTGGGGATTGTAACGTGCAGCATCCTCCTCCAGGTTGCTCCAATCTACCTCGCCTGCCTCAGGATCCTCCCCTTTTGCGATAGTGGGGGTAGGTTGCGAAGCAACTTTGATTTCGCTTTTGGAGTTAAGCAGTGGAAAAACTCCGCCCTCTTCTTCAGATGAGCAAGGAGGGTTTGTAGCTACAAAAGTAAACTTGCTCAAAGAGGGATAAATTCTGTTTTTCTTTTTTATTTTGGGCCGGTCGGGAGAGGCCCTTTCATTTTTCTCTAAAGGTTCTTTTTGTTCTTCTTTGGATGGATCATCCTCCGCATCACTGTGAAACGGAATTAAGTCCTCACAGCGATCATTGGGGGATGGGGCCTCTGCCGTGCTGGGAGAAGCACTTCTAAGCAGTTGTTCTGTTTCCCCCACCCTTTTCCATCTTTTTTGATTTATTGTGCCCTCTTGAGGGAACCAAGGACACAGGTCTTGAACAAAATCAAAAAAGTGGAGTAGATCCTTTTTTGTGACCCTGACTCCTCGCGTCCTAAGTGCCACTTTTAATTGCTTCACATATATCTCATGCTGGCTTTTTTCCTGCCCCATGATTCAGACGCTGTACCTGAGCTTACCTTATCCACGACGCGGCAGGGTCCCACGTCGATAAGGCTTCCTCCTGAGCTAGCTAGCTTCCTTTTCGGGCATCTTCTCCCTCTGTAAGTTCTTCCTCGTACCCGGGCCCCACTCTGGGCGCCAAATGTCCGGGCCAGCCGGGCAGATCAACGGGGTACCCGGGGGAGGAAGCAGGGGCTTGGTATGGGACAGGGGTACGCGAGGAGTGGAGACAAAGCCAGGATCATCGCCAGTCTCATTTATTCAGGAATGTGTACAATGTTATATAGGGTTCAGAGGAGGAGGTCTCTCGTTATCTCTAGCAAGGAGAGACCACCAATGCAAACAAGCCACAGTAGCAAGCAGGGGGAAAGGTTCAGTCGTCACAATAGGAAACTTGAAACCTTCCCTGAAGCTAACATTCAGTACCTGCTTCAGGCAAGAACCCGGATGTTCAGGTCTGGGCCTCAAGTTTGGGCCCCGACAAATTAATAGTAATAGTGAGTAGTTAAAACAAAAAGTAATCATATAAAACAAAAAGAAAAATTAATAGCCTATCTACTTAGGAATGCGCCTGGGTCCAGATGTAAATCACTGCCCTGTCAATGATAAGCTAAACCTATAAGCAAGCTGATTTCTTCACTGTTGTTCGCCATTCCTATGCTTTTAGAAAACATATATATACTGGTCACCAACTCAAATAAAATTACACTCAGATTTTCACTCTTGAAGTGTGTCTGTTTGTCATTTCTTTAACCGAATCCCTGACCACCCTGCGCAGTCTCTCAACCCTGAAACGGCCTCATCGTTCACTGCTGTGCTGGTCCACGGCAGGTGGCGCCCATACGTGGGGGCCCAAATTCAAATATTGCTGAGTTTTTCCACCCAAAGGAGAGGTGAGTAACGAAGAGATTGCGTTTGGGTAAGCTATCTCCCTTCTTTTGTGTGAGTGTGAATGTGATTCCCTTAAAAATACCCTCTTTTAAAAGTCAGGGATAGGATCCTCACTGAAGCGTCCGGAGCTTGCTGGTAAAGGGTGATCAGTTTGAAATAATGAGAAGTTTTTCTAAGAGTGAATGCTCGTGGTGCTGTGTGTGTGTGAGAGTGTATGAATACGGCTCCACGGCCTCGTAGCTACGGAGTCTGAGTGGGCTGCACCCGCGATTCCCGTGGAGGAACATCATATGGCATAACGGTCATCTGCTCTTCGGAGTAGCCTGGTCCGGGACTTATACAGACAGACCTTAGCTAAGACGCCTCCGCAAGTTCCTGCGAGGGACATGGGCCGGACAGCACAGTTGAAAGAAATCTCTGCTTGAGTGAACGAAAGCACCACGAGACTATGGGTCAACAGCAGACCAAAAATAGAGATCTTTTTCTATCTATATTAAAAAATATGATTGAAACACGAGGTATTAAAGTAAATAAAAAAGCTCTACTGCAACTTTATGAATTCATATTACAGGTATGCCCGTGGTTTCCAGAAGAAGGCAGTCTGTCACTGGAAACTTGGAAGAAAGTAGAAAAAGAAGTGAGAGAGTGTTATGGCCTTAATGGACCATCTCAGATTCTGAAACAGGCTTTGTCTTTGTGGGTACAAATTAAAGATTTGCTGGTTGATGCCACTGAGGCAGAATTGTGGGAAGGCCAACAGGATGAAGTTCAGGATAATCCTAAAAACAATAATGATCTAAACACGTCATTATTCGCTCAAGCCTCTGCTCCCGTATTGAAGGAATCCCTTTCCCAGTCAGAGGATGAGTTTAATGATCATGAATATACTGAAATGATAGATAAATTGACTTTCAGAAATGAAAAACCGTCCCACCCAACCGCTAACCTTTTTCCAGTTGTTACCAAACCTAAAATTGTATTAGATAATAATCCTAATCATATCAAGGCCCATTGAGGGCCGCTGGGTGGCATTCTAGGATCAGCAATGGAGGCCAGTAAGACGGGAGATTTTTCATTTGCCATTCCCGTGGCCGGACCTCCGACTTTGACTCGTGCTGACGACGATGGCCCTGCATGGGAGGCCATCCCTATAAAAACCCTAAAAGAATTATAGTTAGCTGTTCAGACAACAGGTCATAACTCCCCTTATACTTATCAAATTATTGACATGCTATCGGCCACTTGGATGACCCCTTATGATTGGCATAATCTTGCCAAGGCTGTACTTCCCTCGGGAATGTATGTATTATTTCGCATGGAATATGAGGACCAAGTACATGCCTTCCTTAAGAAACACGATGATGAGGTCAAGGCTGAGAAAATTTCCCTTTCTATGTTCATGGGAACAGACAAATATGCTGAGGTACGCAGACAAGCTGCCCTTCCAAAAGATGTCCTAGTTGAAATTAATAAACTAGCAGTTGCCTCATGGAAAAATCTTCCTTCACCTGAGCATAAACCCACTAATCTCACTGATATACACCAACGCCAGGATGAAATGTACCAGGATTTTGTGGCTAGATTAGAAACTGCTCTGGATAAGGTTCTTCCATACTCCGGAGCACGAGATTTGTTGTTTAAACAACTTGCATGGGAAAATGCTAATTCCCTTTGTAAAGAATTAATTAGACCCATAAGAAAAACTGGTACGCTTCAAGATTACGTTAAAGTTTGCTTAGATGCTTCCCCAGCGGTTGTTCAAGGCATTGCATATGCTGCAGCAATGAAAGGACAACCTTTCACCGCCTTTGTTCAGTCAATGCCTCATGGACGGCGTATCCATCAGGTTACTTGCTTCAACAGCAGCCAGCCAGGCCACACCTCCAAAAATTGCCTAAACAAGGCCCAGGTAATTGCTGACCTTAAACGTCCTAATACCCCAGGTCCATACCCTCGTTGCAAAAAAGGCAATCATTGGGCCACTGAATGTCATTCTAAATGGCATAAAGATGGTCATAAATTAAATCCTACTCCTAATCAGTCAGTTGACTCAAAAAACTTCCAGAGGGGCAAGCCCTCAGCCCCGTAAAAGAAGGAGGGTCTCATCAACAATCCCCTCAGCCCAATTCCCCTCCCCGAGTGTCAGTTCATGACCTCCCCCAGGGCAACCCGGGCAGTGCTGGTTTAGAACTAGCTACCATCAAGGATGTTTTATTATCTTCCACAGATGGTGAGCAATTAGTTGAAACCTATTTAAAGGGACCGCTGCCTACTGGCTTGGTCGGACTAATAATTGGTTGGAATTCAAATTACAAAAAGAATTTTGAGGTTTTACCTGGTATTGTTGATGCGGATTTTACAGGACGAGTCAAAGTTATGATCCGTCTGTTAAAGGAAACTATTCAAATTCACAAAGATCAAAGAATAGCTCAAATTCTACTTTTAAATTATGTTAAACTTCCAAACCCAATTTTTTTTTTTTTTTTTTTTTTTAGAAAAACTGTAAGAGGCTTTATTTTTTTTTTTTTTTAAATATTAAATTTTATTTTTATATTCCCCCATACAATTGCAAACGCCCCATTCTGATCCCAATCCTTCCCCTCCCGCCCCCCACCCCCCAAAAAGTGTCTCTGGTTCATAGTTTTTTGTTGATTTTGATTTTCACTTTCTTATATTCATTTTCCTGGTCCCTTATTTAAGTTTTCTAGATTCCTGCTATGAGTGAGACCATCCGGTATTTTTCTTTTTCTTTTTGGCTTATTTCGCTGAGCATGATCCCTTCCAGTGCCATCCATGTTGCTGCAAATTGCATGTGTTTATCTTTTTTGAATGCTGAGTAATATTCCATGGTATATATGTACCACATCTTCTTGATCCAGTCATCTATTTTGGGCATTTGGGTTGTTTCCAAAGCTTAGCTATTGTAAACAGTGCTGCTATAAACATAGGAGTGCAGGTGCTCTTTGGAATTGATGTTTCTGTGTCCTTTGGGTAAATACCTAGGAGTGGAATTGCTGGATCATATGGAAGCTCTATGTTTAGTAGGTCCAGAAATCTCCACACAGCTCTCCATAGTGGTTGGACCAGTTTGCACTCCCACCAACAGTGCACAAGAGTTCCTTTTTCTCCACATCCTCGCCAACATTTGTTGTTGCTAGTTTTTTTAATATGTGCCATTCTCACTGGTGTGAGATGGTATCTCATGGTAGTTTTGATTTGCATTTTCCTGATTACAAGTGATGTTGAACATTTTTTCATATGTCTGTTGGCCATTTGCATTTCCTCTTCAGAGAAGTTTCTTTTTAGCTCTTCTGCCCATTTTTTGACTGGATTATTTTCTTTGTTGTTGCTGAGTCTCATCAGCTCTTTGCAGATTTTTGTGATCAGTCCTTTATCATTAGTGTTGGGTGCAAAAATGTTCTCCCAGTTGGTGGGGTTTCTCTTTGTTTTTGTTATTGTCTCTTTTGCTGTGCAGAAGCTCTTTAATTTGATGTAGTCCCAGCTGTTTATCTTTCTCTTCACTATCACTGCTTTGGGTGATGTGTCTGTAAAGATGTCTTTGATGTGCAAATCCCGTAGTGTTTCGCCTATATTTCCTTCTATGTATTTTATGGTTTCAGGTCTTATGTCTAGTTCTTTAATCCATTTTGAGTTGATTTTTGTGTATGGTGTGAGGTAGTGGTCAAGCTTCATTCTTTTGCATGTAGCGACCCAGTTTTCCCAGCACCATTTATTGAACAAACTTTCTTTGCTCCAATGCATAGTCTTTGCTCCTTTGTCAAAGATTAGTTGACCATAAATCTGTGGGTTTATTTCTGGATTTTCTATTCGATTCCATTGGTCTGTATGTCTGTTCTTGTGCCAATACCATGCAGTTTTGATGATTATGGCTTTGTAGTATAGTTTGAAGTCTGGGAGTGTGATGCCTCCATTTCCTTCTTTTTTTTTCAGTAGAGCTTTAGCTATTCGGGGTTTTTGGTGATTCCATATGAATTTCATCAATAATTGTTCTATTTCTTTGAAGAATGCCATTGAGATTTTGATTGGAATAGCATTGAATCTGTATATTGCTTTTGGTAGGATGGCCATTTTAATAATGTTTATTCTTCCAATCCATGAGCAGGGGATGTCTTTCCATTTCTTTGTGTCTTCTTCTATTTCTTTTAACAGTGTTTTATAGTTTTCTTTGTATAGGTCCTTTACCTCTTTTGTTAGATTTATTCCCAAATATTTGATTTTTTTTGTTTCGATAATAAAAGGGGTGGTTTTTTTGATTTCTTCTTCTTCAGATTTATTGTTTGTGTATAGGAAGGCTACTGACTTTTGCGTGTTGATTTTGTATCCTGCCACTTTACTGAATTGATTGATGAGTTGAATTAGTTTTTCTGTGGAGATTTTGGGGTTCTCTATGTATATTATCATATCATCTGCAAATAGTGATAGTTTGACTTCTTCTTTTCCTATTTGGATTCCTTGGATGTCTTTCTCTTGTCTTATTGCTCTGGCTAGGACTTCCAGTATTATATTGAAAAGCAGTGGTGAGAGTGGACATCCTTGTCTTGTTCCAGATCTTAATGGAATTGCTTTCAGCTTTTCACCATTGAGAATGATACTGGCTGTTGGCTTGTCATAGATGGCCTTTATGATGTTGAGGTATGTTCCTTGTATCCCAAGAATTTCAAGGGCTTTTATCATGAATGGGTGTTGCACTTTGTCGAAAGCTTTCTCAGCATCTATTGATATTATCATATGGTTTTTATATTTCTTTTTGTTGATGTGTTGGATAACGTTGATTGATTTTCGGATGTTAAACCATCCTTGTGCCCCTGGAATGAATCCAACTTGGTCGTGGTTCCAAACCCAATTTTAAAGGACAAACGGGGGGATGGTGGTTTTGGTTCCACCGAGGTCGTAGCTTTGACACAGCCCATTACAAAACAGAGACCTTTACAAACAATATATGTTGATGGTCATCCTTTACAGGATTAATGGACACTGGTGCTGACAAGTCATGCATAGCTGGAAAAGATTGGCCCTCATCATGGCCCATTACTAATTCCTCTTCTACATTAATTGGCTTAGGCATGGCAAACAATGTAGCTCAAAGCTCACGGCTTTTATATTGGCAAATGACTGGACATGCTGGTTTTTTTCCAACCATATGTAATTCCTTCCTTACCCTTTTCATTATGGGGCCGTGACATAATGGAATCCATGGGGTTAATTCTCGACGCTCCTGATCTAATAGATGAACAGGCTTTTACTTAGGGGCCATTGCGGAAAATTTATTTGCTGACAAAATTTCCTGGAAAAATGATAATCCGGTCTGGATACCTCAATGGCCCCTTACATCTGACAAAATCCAGGCTATACATGACATTGTCACTGACCAGTTACAAAAAGGTCATTTAGAACCCTCTAATAGCCCGTGGAATACTCCTGTCTTTGTAATTAAAAAGAAGTCAGGAAAATGGAGGCTTCTTCAGGACCTCCGCACAATTAATGATACTATGCATGATATGGAAACCCTTCAACCAGGCCTCCCTTCCCCTGTAGCAGTGCCAAAACAAAATCATATTATAATTATTGATCTGCAGGACTGTTTTTTCACTATTAAACTTCACCCCGATGATTCTCCCCGGTTTGCTTTTAGTGTTCCATCTGCTAATTTCAACCAACCATGGCAACGATTTCAATGGAAAGTACTGCCTCAAGGCATGAAAAACTCCCCTACTTTATGTCAAAAATTTGTTGATCAGGCTTTACAAGCTACTAGGGAAAAGTTTCCTGATGCCTATATTATTCATTACATGGATGACATTCTTCTAAGCCACCCCTCTAAAGAAGGTGTGGAGTCAATTTTACAATGCTTAATTTCTGATCTTACCTCCTTTGGTCTTGTCATTGCTCCTGACAAGATTCAGCGTGACCGCCCACTTAACTATTTGGGAAAAACTATTCATGATGATTTTATCATGACTCAAAATCTCCAAATCCGTCTTGATAAACTTTCCATGTTAAATGACTTTCAAAAATTGCTTGGAAATATTAATTGGATTCGTCCTTATCTTAAGATTACTACTGGTGATTTACACCCTCTTTTTGAAATTTTGCAAGGAGATCCTAATCCTAAATACACTCGGACTTTAACGGCCGAGGCCCTTTCAAAGATACATGTGGTTGAACAGAGACTTTCTGAAGCTAAGGTCTCCCAAATTGACTATATGTCACCCTGGGAATTACTTGTCCTTAAAACTGAATTTGCTCCTACTGCCTGCCTATGGCAATCTGGTATTCTTGAATGGCTCTATTTGGCACACAACCAAACAAAAATGGTCACATCTTATGCCTCCATGTGTGCATTTCTGATTATGAAAGGTTTAACACGCTCCAAGGAACTGTTTGCCAAACTTCCCACCACTATTGTCATCCCATATACTAAAACACAGTTTGAATTTCTGCCTCAAAATGACGATGACTGGGGCATAGCCTTACTCAATTTTCCTGGTCAGGTTAAATTCCACCTGCCCTAGCACCCTATTTTAAAATTTGCGACGGAAACTGCTTTTACTTTTCCAAGAATCGTTTCCTCGCAGCCTTTGCCCGGGGCTACTGTTGTGTTTACCGACGGTTCCTCGTCTGGAATATCGGCAGTTTATCATCCTAATCAGCCTCCTATACAACAATTTTCTAAAATCATCTCTGCCCAACAGGCTGAAATCATCGCTGTGAAACTTGCTTTAAAACATTATCAGTGTCCTCTAAATCTATACTCTGATTCTAAATATGTGGTTTCTTTGTTCCCGGCAATTGAAACCGCCTTAATATCTGGGTTATCTCACATCTCCTTCCTGCTGGCTCATTTACAAGCCCTGCTACGAGCCAGAACACATAAATTGTTTATTGGCCACATCAGAGGTCACTCTAACCTACCTGGACCTCTGTCCTTAGGCAACCACATGGCGGACTTACTAAGTCCCCAGCTGTTTTGACGGTGACTCAGGCTCAAGAGAGCCATGCCCTTCACCACCAAAATGCTAATGCTCTACGTCACCATTTCCAAATTACTAGAGAACAAGCCAGACAAATAGTTCGTGAATGTCCCTCCTGTCCGGACGTACATCATCCTCCCAAATTGGGAGTTAATCCCCGAGGTTTGAAACCTCAGGTCCTCTGGCAAATGGATGTAACTCATCTCCCCTCTTTTGGGACACTCTGCTTTATTCATGTAACCGTTGATATTTTCTCCCATGCCGTGCACGCCACTGCCCGCACTGGCGAGGCAGTCAAGGATGTTATTCAGCATCTTATTGCGTGCTTTACTGTTTTGGGTAAGCCAGTTAAATTAAAAACCGACAATGCTCCAGCATATACTTCAAAATCGTTTCAATCATTTTGTTCCCAATGGCGTATTGCTCATGTTACTGGCATCCCATACAATCCTCAAGGACAAGGTATAATAGAAAGAACCCATCAAACGTTGAAAACCCAAATTGACCATCTGCAAAATGTTGCCCGTCTTTATTCCCCTCAACATCTCCTTCAACATGCCCTATTTGTGATTAATCATCTTAACTCTGATGACAAAGGTATTATTACTCCTATGGTGCGGCATTGGGGATACACTGATGTCTCCAATCTGCCTCAGGTAAAATGGAAAGACCTACTCACTGGCGCCTGGAAAGGCCCAGATTTACTACTTGCCTCAGGGCGAGGTTATGCTTGCATTTTTTCTCAGGATGCCGACTCCCCTGTCTGGATCCCGGACAGACTCATCCGGCACTACCCGCCGGTCTGGAGCGCGAGCCCAGGTTCTCCGTCACCAACGGCAGATGGCGCGCTTGACGAGGAAAATGTGTCATCTTCAGCTCCAGCGGGAAACTCCCAGCTGCCTTCCAACATGGGATCACATAAAGGCCCTCACGACGATGGCTGAACATCTAGTTCAACAAAATAATGCTCCATGCACAACCACATCAATTTTCCTGGCTATCATTGCCATCTTGGCGACTCAATCCACGCCTGTAAAGTCGGCCCATTTTTGGGCTTATGTACCCGAGCCGCCTTTTCTGCATCCCGTTCCCTGGACTGAAAATTCTGCCATAAAAGTTTACATCAATGACACTAACCTCCTTGGTGGGTTAGCTGATTTTCACCCTGAACATATGGTTTCTTCCCCTATTGATTATGAGGGTTTGTCTGATGACCCTCCACTCTGTGTCTTTGCTAACTCTGTATCCCTTCCTGGTTGTATGATGCTACACTATGTTTCTATGCTCACTGATGCACCACCTCGTACCCCTCCGGAGAACCACCACACGGACAACAGAGATCGTGTTGTCTGGGGTTTGACGTTTATGGCCTTGGACCAACTGACGGCAGACAATGAAATCCGCACCTTCGCCTCACCATCCTTTAGCCAGGGACAAGCGGCGACCGCGGCCTCTTCCAGAACTGCATGCCTACAGGCCGGCGAAGAAGAAAGCCCCGGGCAAACCAGCACCACTCAAAGGGGAATTGTCTGCACCTGGCACAGCAGTACTGATGAGACCCAGGCTCCGCCCCTGGGGGGAGCCTGACCCCGCCCACCCGACTCTGGTGCGCACAGGTGCACTTCCTAGGGCCACCCCTAGGGGGCGCTAGTGAGGGGGGGTTCGGGGACCCTCAGCCCACACGGAGCTGGGGCCAACCCTGTACCCATGGGGGTACGGGATTGTCCTCCCCCATGGGGAAACGGGGCACTCTTCCCCTTCGCAGAAGCCCAAACCTTCCTCCCGGGGCACACCTGCACCCTACTCTCGCACTCACAGACCCAGCGGCGGGGCCGTGCACCCACAGACACCTTAGACAGAGGGCCGGGGTCCCGGTCAGGGGACGGCAACCCCTGGAAGCCAGGGACAAGCGGCGAACGCGGCCTCTTCCAAAAGTGCAGACACACAGGCCGGTTACGGAAAAAAGCCCCGGGCAAGCAAGGACCACTCAAAGAGAAAGAGTCAGCACCTGGCCCAGCAGCGTTTGATGAGCCCCAGGCTCCGCCCCTGGCCGGAGCCTGACACTGCACTCCCGACTCTGGCTGTGCAAGGTGCACTTCCTAGGGCCGCCGCTAGGGGGCGCTGGTGATGGGATACAGGGACCATCGGTAACCACCAGGCTGGGGCCACCCCTGCACAATAGGGGCACGGGCTTGTCCTATCCCATTGGGGAACGGGGCCCTCTTCCCCTGCGCGGAAGCCCAAATCTTCCTTTCGGGGCACGCCTGCACACTCCTCTCGCACTCACAGCCCCAGCGGCGGGGCCGTGCGCCCGCAGACGCCCTACATGGAGGGCCGGGGTCCCGGTCACGGGAGGTCACCCACTGGAAGCCAGGGAGAAGCGGCGACCGCGGCCTCTTCGAAAACTGCAGGCACACAGGCCGGTTACAAAAAAAGCCCCGGGCAAGCCAAGACCAGTCAAAGGGTAAGTGTCCGCACCTGGCCCAGCAGGCTGATGAGCCCCAGGCTCTGCCCCTGGCCGGAGCCTGACCCCGCCCACCCGACTCTGGCTGCGCACAGGTTCACTTCCTAGGGTCGCCGCTAGGGGGCACTGGTGAGGGGGTTCGGGGACACTCAGCCCCCACCGGGCTGGGGCCACCCCTGCACCCATGGGGGTAGTGATTGTCCTCCCCCATGTGGGAACGGGGCCCTCTTCCCCTAAGTAGAAGCCCAAACCTTCCTCCCGGGACACGTCTGCACCGTACTCTCGCACTCACAGCCCCAGCGGCGGGGCCGTGCGCTCACAGAAGCCCTAGACGGAGGGCCGGGGTCCCGGTCAGGGGAGGGCACTCCCTGGAAGCCAGGGACAAGCGGCCACCGCGGCCTCTTCCAAAAATGCAGGCACACAGGCCGGGGCGGAAAAAAGCCCCGGGCAAGCCAGCACCACTCAAAGGGGAAGAGTCCGCACCTGGCCCAGCAGCGCTGATGAGCCCCATGCACCGCCCCTGGCAAGAGCCTGACCCCACCCAACCGAATCTGGCTGCGCACAGGTGCATGTCCTAGGGCCGCCGTTAGGGGGCGCTGGTGAGGAGGTTCGGGTACCCTCACCCCCACTGGGTTGGGGCCACCCCTGCACCCATGAGTGTATGGGATTGTCCTCCCCCATGGGGGAACGGGGCCCTCTTCCCCTTCTCGGAATCCCAAACCTTCCTCCCGGGGCACTCCTGCACCCTCCTCTCGCACTCACAGCGCCAACGGCGGGGCCGAGTGCCCGCAGACGCCCTAGGAGGTGGGCCAGGGTCCCGGTCAGGGGAGGGCACCCCATGGAAGCCATGGACAAGCGGTGACCGCTGCCTCTTCCAAAACTGCAGGCACACAGTCCGGCGCGGAAAAAAGCCACGGACAAGCCAGCACCACTGAAAGGGGAAGAGTCCGCACCTGAGCCAGCAGTGCTGATGAGCCCCAGGATCCGCCCCTGGGGGGAGCCTGACCGCGCACACCTGACTCTGGCTGCGCACAATTGCTCTTCCTAGTGCCGCCGCTAGGGGACGCTGGTGAGGGGTTTCAGGACCCTCAGCCCCCACCGGGCTGGGGCCACCCCTGCACCCATAGCGGTACGGGATTGTCCTCCCCCATGGGGGAACGGGGCCCTCTTCCCCTTCGCAGAAGCCCAAAATTCCTCCCTGGGCACGCCTGCACCCTCCTCTCGCACTCACAGCCCCAGCGGCGGGGCTGTGCGCCCGCAGAAGCCCTAGAGGGAGGGCCGGGTCCTGGTTAGGGGAGGGCACTCCCTGGAAGCCAGGGACAAGCGTCGACCGCGGCCTCTTCCAAAACTGCAGGCACACAGGCAAGCACGGAAAAAAGCCCCGGGCAAGCCAGCACCACACAAAGGGAAGAGTCTGCACCTGGCACAGAAGCCCTGTGAGCCACGGGCTCCGCCCCTGGCCGGAGCCTGACCCCGCCCACCAGAATCTGGCTGCGCACAGGTGCACATCCTAAGGCCTCCGCTAGGGGGCGCTGGTGAGGGGGGTCGGGGACCCTCAGCCCCCACCGGGCTGGGGCCACCCCTGCACCCATGGGGGTACAGGATTGTCCTCCCCATGGGGGAACGGGGCCCTCTTCCCCTTCGCGGAAGCCCAAACCTTCCTCCCGGGGCACCCCTGCACCCTCCTCTCGCACTCACAGAACCAGCGGCGGGGCCGTGTGCCCGCAGATGCCCTAGACGGAGGGCCGGGGTCCCTGTCAGGGGAGGGCAGCCCCTGAAAGCCAGGGACAAGCGGCGTCACGGCCTCTTCCCAAACAGCAGGCACACATGCCGGCTAGGAAAAAGCCACGGACAAGCCAGCACCACTCAAAGGGGAAGTGTCCGCACCTGTCCCAGCAGCGCTGATGAGCCCCGGCTCCGCCACTGGCCGGAGCCTGACCCCGCCCACCCGAATCTGGCTGTGCACAGGTGCACTTCCTAGGGCCACCGCTAGGGGGCGCTGGTGAGTGGGTACGGGGACCCTCAGCCTCCACGGGCCTGGGGCCACACCTGCACCCATGGGGGTACGGTTTTTGACCTCACGCATGGGGGAACGGGGCCCTCTTCCCCATCGCGGAATCCCAAATCTTATTCCCGGTGTACGCCTGCACCCTGCTTTCGCACTCACAGCCACAGCGGCGGGGCCGTGCGCCCGCAGACGCCCTAGACCGAGGGCCATGGTCCCGGTCAGTGGAGGGCACCCTCTGGAAGCCAGGGACAAGCGGCGTGAGCAGCCTCGTCCAAAACTGCATGCACACAGGCCGGCGCGGAAAATAGCCCCGGGCAAGCCAGCACCACTCAAAGGGGAAGAGTCCGCACCTGGCCCAGCAAGGCTTTTGAGCCCCAGGTTCCGCCCCTGGCCGGAGACTGACCCCGCCCACCTGACTCTAGCTGCGCACAGGTGCACTTCCTAGGGCCGCCGCTAGGGGGCGCAGGTGAGGGGGTTCGGGTCCCTCAGTTCCCACCGGGCTCGGGCCACCCCTGCACCCAGGGGGGTACGGGATTGTCCTCCCCCATGTGGGAACTGGTCCCTCATCCCCTTCGCGGAAGCCCAAACATTACTCCCGGGGCATGCCTGTACCCTCCTCTCGCACTCACAGCCCCAGCGGAGGGGCCGTGTGCCTGCAGACGCCCTAGACGAGGGCCAGGGTCCTGGTCAGGGGAGGGCACCCCCTGGAAGCCAGGTACAAGCGGCGACCGTGACGTCTTCCAAAACTGCAGGCACACAGGCCGGCGCGAAAAAAGCCCCGGGCAAGCCAGCACCACTCACAGGGGAAGAGTCCGCACATGGCCCAGCAGCGCTGATGAGCCCCAGGCTCTGCCCCTGGGGGGCGGCAGATCGCGCCCACCCGACTCTGGCTGCGCACAGGTGCACTTCCTAGGGCCGCCGCTAGGGGGCGCTTGTGAGGAGGTTCGGGGACCCTCAGCCCCCACCGGGCTGGGGCCACACCTGCACCCATGGGGGTACGGGATTGTCCTCCCCCATGGGGGAATGGGGCCCACTACCCCTTCGCGGAAGCACAAACCTTCCTCCCGGGGCACGCCTGCACCCTTCTCTCTCACTGACAGACCCAGCGACAGGGCCGTGCGCCCGCAGACAACCTAGATGGAGGGCCGGGGTCCCGGTCAGGGGAAGGCACCCACTGGAAGCCAGGGACAAGGGGCGACCGCGGCCTCTTCCAAAACTGCAGGCACAGAGGCCGGCGCAGACAAAAGCCCCGGGCAAGCCAGCATCACTCAAAGGGGAAGAGACCGCACCTGGCCCAGCAGCGCTGATGAGCCCTAGGTCCGCCCCTGGCCGGTGTTTGACCCTCCACACCAGACTCTGGCTGCGCACAGGTGCACTTCCTAGGGCCGCCGCTAGGGGGCGCTGGTGAGAGGATTTGGGGACCCTCAGCCCCCACCGGGCAGGGGCCACCACTGCACCCATGGAGGTATGGATTTGTCCTCCCTCATGGGGGAACGGGGCCTTGTTCCCCTTCGCGGAAGCCGAAACCTTCCTCCCGGGGCACCACTGCGCCCTCATCTCGCACTCACAGCTCCAGCAGCGGGCCGTGCGCCCGGAGACGACCTAGACGGAGGGCCGGGTCCCCGTCAGGGGAGGGCACCCCCTGGAAGCCAGGGACAAGCGGCGACCGCGGCCTCTTCCCAAACTGCAGGCACACAGGCCTGCTCAGAAAAAAGCCCCGGGCCATACAGCACCACTCAAAGGGGAAGAGTCCGCACCTGGCCCAGCGGCGCTGATGAGCCCCAGGCTATGCCCCTGGTAGGAGCCTGACCCCTCCCACCTGATTCTGGCTGCGCACATTTGCACTTCCTATGGCCGCCGCGAGGAGGCCCTTCTGTTGGGGTTCAGGACCCTCAGGCCCCTCCAGGCTAGGGGGACTTCTGCACCCATGGGGGAACGGAACTATCCTCCCCCTAGTTGGAACAGGGCCCTCTTCCCCTGGGGAAGCCCTAACCTTCCACCCAAGGCACAATCACCTCCTCTCGCACTCACAACCCCAGCGGCGGGGCCGTGCGCCCGCAGATGCCCAAGACGGAGGGGCGGGGTCCCACTCAGGGGAGGGCACCCCCTGTAAGCCTGCGACAAACAGCGACCGCGGCCTCTTCTAAAACTGCACGCACACAGGCCGGCGCGGAAAAAAGCCCCGGGAAAGCCAGCACCACTCAAAGGGGAAGAGTCCTCACCGGTCCCAGCAGTGCTGCTGAGCCCCAGGCTCCGCCCCTGGCCGGAGCCTGACCCGCCCACCCAACTCTGGCTGCGCACAGGTGCACTTCTTAGGGCGGCCGCTAGGGGCTGCTGGTGAGGGGTTCGGGGACCCTCAGCCCCCTCGGGACTAGTGGGACATCTGCACCCATGGGGGTATGGAACTTTCCTCGGCATGTTGGAACGGGGCTGTCTTCCCCTCGGGGGAAGGCTAAATCATCCTCCCGGAGCATGCGTGCACACTCCACTCGCAATCACAGCCCCAGCAGCGGGGCCTTGCGCCACAGATGCCCTAGACCGAGGGCCGGGGTCCCTGTCAGTGGAGGCCATATCCTGTAAGCCAGGGACAAGCGGCTTCCCCGGCCACTTCCAAATATGCAGGCACACAGGCCGGCATGTAAAGACCCGGGCAGCCAACACCACTCAAAGGGGAAGAGTCATCACTGGCCCAGTAGCGCTGATGAGCCCTAGGCTCCGCCCCTGGCCGGAGCCTGACCCCACCACGCGACTCTTGCTGTGATCAGGTGCACTTCCTAGGGCCGCCGCAAGAGGGCGCTGGTGAGGGGTTTCGGGGACCCACAGCCCCCACCTGGCTGGGGCCACGCTGCACCCATGGGGCTCCGGGGTTGTCGTCCCCCATCGGGGAACGGGGCCCTCTTGCCCTTCGAGGAAGCCCAAATCTTCCTCCCGGGACACGCCTGGACCCTCCTCTCGCACTCACAGCCCCATCGGCGGGGCCGTGCGACTGCAGACGCCCTAGAGGAGGGCCGGGTTCCCTTTCAGGGTAGGGCAACCCCTGTAAGCCAGAGACCAGCGGCTACCGCGGCCTCTTCCCAAACTGCAGGCACACAGGCCGGCGAGGAAAGCCCCGAACATGCCAGCACCACTCAAAGGGGAAGAGTCCGCACCTGGCCTAGCATCGCTGATGAGCTCCACCGTGGACTGAGCCTTATCCCGCCCACCAATCTCTGGCTGCGCATAGGTGCATTTCCTAGGGCCGCCGCTAGGCGGCGCTGGTTAGGGGGATCGGGGACCCTCAGACACTCGGGGCTAGGGGGACCTCTGCACCCATGGGGAAACGGAACTTTCCTCTCCCATGCGGGAACGGGTCCTTCTTCCCCTCGGGGGAAGCTCAAACCATCCTCCTGAAGCACGCCAGCACCTTCCACACGAACTCACAGCCACAGCGGCGAGGCCATGCTCCTGCAGACGCCCTAGAAGTAGGGCCGCTGTCCCTGTCAGGGGAGGGCAAATCCTGTAAGCGAGAGACCAGCGGCTACCACGGCCTCTTCCAAAACTGCAGGCACACAGGCCGGCTCGCAAAGCCCCGGGCAAGACAGCACCACTCAAAGGGGAAGAGTCCGCAGCTGGCACAGCATTGCTGATAAGACCCAGGTTCCGCACCTGGCCAGAACCTGACCCCGCCCACCCGACTCTGTCTGCGCACAGGTGCACTTCCTACGGCCGCCGCTAGGGGGCGCTGGTGAGGGGGTTCGGGGACGGTCAGCCCCCTCGGGGCTAGGGGAACCTCTGCAACCATGGGGGAACGGAACTTTCTTCCCCCATGGGGGAGCGTTGCCCTCTTCCCCTCGGGGGAAGCCCGAACCCTCCTTGCGAGGCACACCAGCAACCTCCTCTCGCACTCACAGCCCCAGCATTTCTTTTAATCATCTTTGTGGCAGCTTCTGGTGGTCATTATTTCTTGGCAGGCATTCGGCTTCTCTGCATCTTAGGTAGTTTGCTGTTCTCCCCTTGCGCGCATGGTTCCTTGCCCACGCCGGACCTCAGGGACCATGGCAACAGCCATTAGCCCTGAAGGTCACTGCAGGGGGGGTGCAGCAGGTCCCCCTTTGTTTTTAGAACGAAGTTGGTAAGCATACATGTCACACTGGATGCGGTAGATGGACCTGTGAAGTGAGCGGACACAGAAGGGAACAAACAAACAGAGAAGCAGGACAAGTAGGGAAAGAACAAGGAAGGAGAGAACAAGATGATACCAGTGAGTAGGAGTTAAAGATTGGAGAGTGGAAGCCAGAGAATGGGCAAAGGAAGAGACTGAATTATCTAGGTGAGATTTACTGACAGCAGAGATTTCAGACTGAAGAGATGCAAGGTCATGAGAGAGGTCATTGTCATGCCAGATGCCCAATAGGTGATGTTTAGTAAGATTCCAATGTAGAGAGGAATTATAACGTAAAGGTGTAACACAAATGAAACGAAACTGAACGTGGCAGCGAGTGGATAATTGCTGCTTAAGCAGCTGAACTTCATCTCCAATGGCAATAACAATTTCTTCCAGGGCATTTATCTTTCTTTCTAACTTGTAGTCAATGTCCCGCTGCACAGAGAGTGCCATGGTCACATTTTTGGTAAGGTCATTTACAAAAGAAGCTGTCTTAGCTTCCTGAATTAAAGCAACAGAGGAGGTAGCTTAGGAGGTAACCAGGGAAATTAGAGCAGCAATTCCTAGAATAAGGGTGGCAATAAAACGTTTAGGACGAAGAAGGGCATGTACTTCATCTAAAATTTGCATGGCAGTATTATCATACCAAGGCATATCATGTAAATCAACAGGTAACATAACATAGGGGGGTCTTTTAAGTAAGACCACCACAGGATATACACGAGCAAGAGAGGGGGTAATACAATTAGTAACAACACAGCCAGAACAATGTACAGAGTAAGAAGTCCCACGCAATTGAATGCGTGTAGCTGAGGCATTTCCCAGAAGTAGAGCGAAGGGATATTCAACGCAGGGACGCACTGGGATCTTAGCGGTTTCCTGTCCAGGTTGTTTGAAGTGTATATCATCAAAGGCAGCGGAAAGATGAAAGAGTTCAGGCTGAAAATAAGTCTTATTGTGATGATTAAAAGCATACATGGGTGGCACCCATCCAACAGAAAACTTTCTATAGGGAAGGGTTGGAACAGCAAATGAAAAATCATATACAGTAAACTGAGACATAAGAGGGGATATAGGCATTGCTTGAGAAAAACCACAGTGCAGCCAAACTGGGTAGGAAATAAGGGAATCCCAGAATTGGTCAATATCCCGGTATTTTTGAACACAGTTGGGAAAAGGGGGAGTAAAGGGCGGTGAGGAGAAGGTGCGGATTCCATTGTCCGCCGTTAATTGGTCCAAGGCCATGAACGTTAAATCCCAGATGACACGGTCTTTGTGGTTTGTTCGATGGCTTTTAGGGGGAGTGCGAGGTGGTGCATCAGTGAGCATGAAAACATAATGTAGCATCATACAACCAGGAAGGGATAGAGAGTTAGCATAGACACAAAGTGGAGGGCCATCAGATAGGCCCTCATAATCAATAGGGGAAGAAACCATGTGTTCAGAGTGAAAATCAGCCAAGCCACCAAGAAGGTTGGTGTCATTAACATATACCTTTATGACAGAGTTTTCTGTCCAGGGAACCGGGTGCAGAAAAGGTGGTTCGGGAACGTAAGCCCAAAATTGGGCCGATTGTACAGGTGCGGACTGAGTTGTCAAAACGGCAATAATTGCCATGAAAATTGATAAGGCAGTGCGTGGAACATTATTTTGTTGCACCAGGTGTTCAGCCATCATCGCGAGGGCCTTTATATGACCCCAGGTTGGAAGGCGTTTGGGATGCTCCCGCAGGAGTTGAAGGCGACGCATCCTCCTCGTCAAACGCGCCATCTGCCGTCGGTGGCGGAGAGCCTGAGCTCGCGCTCGGGACCGGGACCGACGGGCAGTGGCGGATGAGGCAGTCTGGAATCCAGACAGGGGAGTCGGCATCCTGAGGAAAAATATAAGCATAACCTCGCCCTGAGGCAAGCAGTAAATCTGGGCCTTTCCAGGCTCCAGTGAGGAGGACTTTCCATTTGACCTGAGGCAGATGGGAAACGTCAGTGTATCCCCAATGCCGCACCATAGGGGTGACACCTTTGTCATCCGAATTAAGATGATTAATTACAAACAGAGCATGTTGCAAAAGATGTTGAGTGGAATAAACGAGCTACATTTTGTAGACGGTCAAGTTGAGTTTTTAATATTTGGTGAGTTCTTTCTATAATACCTTGACCTTGTGGATTGTAAGGGATGCCAGTAACAAGAGCAATATGCCATTGGGCACAAAATGACTTAAATGATTTGGAAGTATATGCAGGAGCATTGTCAGTTTTTAATTTTAATGGCTTACCCAACACCGCAAAACAAGCAGTAAGGTGTTGAATAACATCCTTCACTGCCTCACCAGTACGGGCAGTGGCATGAACAGCATGTGAGAAAGTATCAACAGTTACATGAACAAAACAAAGTCTCCCAAAAGAGGGGACATGAGTTACATCCATTTGCCAGAGAACATGAGGCTTTAAGCCTCGAGGATTAACTCCTAGTTTGGGAGGATGATGAACATCCGGACAAGAAGTACATTCATGAACAATTTGTGTGGCTTGTTCTCTAGTAATTTGAAAACGGTGACGCAGAGCATTAGCATTTTGGTGATGAAGAGCATGGCTCTCTTGAACCTGAGCCACCGTCATGACAGCTGGAGATTTTGTAAGTAAATCAGCCATCTGATTACCTAAGGACAGGGGTCCAGGCAGATTAGAATGACTTCTAATGTGGCCAATAAATAATTTTTGTGTTCTGGCTCATAGCAGTGTTTGTAAGTGAGCCGATAAGGAAGAAATATGGGATGACCCACATATCAAGGCAGTTTCAATTGCCGGAAACAATGAGACCACATATTTAGAATCAGAATATAAATTCAAAGGACATGTGTAATGCTCTAAAGCAAGTGTTACAGCAATGATTTCAGCCTGCTGAGCAGAAATTCCTTTAGAGAAACGCTGTATAGGAGGCTGATCAGGATGATATACTGCCGAAATTCCAGAGGAGGAACCGTCAGTAAAAACAACGGCAGCTCCATGCAGAGGCTGTGAGGAAATAATTCTTGGAAAATAAAAGCAGTTTCCGTCGCAAATTTTAAAATAGGGTGCTGTGGCAGGTGGAATTTGACCTGATCAGGAAAATTGAGTAAGGCTATGCCCCAGTCATCGTCATTCTGAAGCAGAAATTCAATGTGTGTTCTAGTATATGGAACAACAATAACGGAGGGAATTTTGGCAAACAGTTCTTTAGAACGTGTTAACCCTTTCATTATCAGAAATGCACACATAGAGGCGTAAGATGTGACCATTTTTGTTTGAATGTGTGCCAAATAAAGCCATTCAAGAATACCAGATTGCCACAGGCAGGCAGTAGGTGTAAATTCAGTTGTAAGAACAAGTAATTCCCATGGTGATGAATAATCAATTTGAGAAACTCTAGCTTCAGAAAGTTTTTGTTCAACCAGATGCAGTTTTGAGAGAGCCTCGGGTGTCAAGGACCGAGGTGATTTAGGGTTAGGATCTCCCTGTAATATCTGGAAAAGAGGGTGTAAATCACCTGTAGTAATTTTAAGATAAGGACGAATCCAATTAATGTTTCCAAGTAACTTTTGAAAATCATTTAATGTGGAAAGTTTATCAAGGCGGATTTGAAGATTTTGAGTCATGATGAAATCATCATGAATGTTTTTTCCCAAAGAGTTAAGTGGTCGATCACGCTGAATTTTGTCAGGAGCAATGACAAGACCAAAGGAGGTCAGGTCAGTAATTACACATTGTAAAAGCGTTTCCACACCTTCCTTAGAGGAGTGGCTCAGGAGAATGTCATCCATGTAATGAATGATATATGCATCAGGAAATTTATGTCTGGTAGCTTGTAAAGCCTGATCAACAAATTTTTGACATAAGGTAGGAGAATTTTTCATGTCTTGAGGCAGGACTTTCCATTGAAAGCGTTGCCAGGGTTGGCTAAAATTAGCGGATGGAACACTAAAGGCAAACCGAGGAGAATCATCAGGGTGTAGTTTAATAGTGAAAAAGCAGTCTTGCAAATCAATAATTATGATATGATTTTGTTTTGGAACAGCTACAGGGGAGGGGAGGCCTGGTTGAAGGGCTCCCATGTCATGCATAGTGTCATTAATTGAGCAGAGGTCCTGAAGAAGCCTCCATTTTCCTGACTTCTTTTTAATTACAAAGACAGGAGTATTCCACGGACTGTTAGAGGGCTCTAAATGCCCTTTTTGTAATTGGTCAGAGACAATGTCATGTATAGCCTGGATTTTGTCAGATGTAAGGGGCCATTGAGGTATCCAGACAGGATCATTGTTTTTCCTAGCAATTTTATCAGCAAATAAATTTTCCACAATGGCCCCTAAGAAAAAGCCTGTTCATCCATTAAATCAGGAGCAGTGAGAGTTAACCCCATAGATTCCATCACATCACAGCCCCATAACGAAAAGGGCAAGGAAGGAATCACATATGGCTGAAAGAAACCAGAATGCTCATTCATTTGCCAATGTAAAAGCTGAGAGCTTTGAGCTACATTGTCTGCCATGCCTAAACCAATTCAAGTAGATGAGGAATTAGTAATGGGCCATGACGAGGGCCAGTCTTTGCCAGCTAGGCATGACCTGTCAGCACCAGTGTCCAATAATCCCGTGAAGGGGTGCCCATTAACATATATTGTCTGTAAAGGTCTCTGTTATGTAATGGGCTGTGTCCAAGCCAGGACCTCGGTGGAGCCGAAACCACCGTCTCCCCGTTTGTCTTTGAAAACTGGGTTTGGAAGTTTGACATAACTTAAAATTAGAATTTGAGCTATTCTTTGATCTTTGTGAATTTGAATAGTTTCCTTTAACGGAGGGATCATAACTTTGACTCGGCCTGTAAAATCCGCATCAACAATACCTGGCAACACCTCAAAATTCTTTTTGTAATTTGAACTCCGACCAATTATTAGTTCGACCGAGCCAGCCGGCAGCGGTCCCTTTAAATATGTTTCAACTAATTGCACATCTTCTGGGGAAGACAATAAACCATCCTTGAAGGCAGCTAGATCCAAACCAGCACTGCCCGGGGTGCCCCGGGGGAGGTCATGAACTGACACTTGGGGAGGGGAATTGGGCTTAGGGGGTTGTTGGTGAGACCCTCTTTCTTTTACGGGGCTGAGGGCTTGCCCCTCTGGAAGTTTTTTGAGTCAATTGACTGTTTAGAATTAGGGGTTAATTTATGGCCATCCTTATGCCATTTAGAACGACATTCGTTGGCCCAATGATTACCTTTTTTGCACCGAGGGCATGGGCCTGGTGGGATAGGGCGTTTAAGTTCAGCAATTACTTGGGCTTTCTTTGGGCACTTTTTGGAGGTTTGGTTGGGCTGGCCGCAGCTAAAGCATGAAACCTGATTGTTACGACGCCCATGAGGCATTGACCGAATAAAAGTGGCAAAAGTTTGTCCTTTCAGTGCTGCAGCATATGCAATGCCTTGAACAACCGCTGGGGAAGCATCTAAGCAAACTTTAATGTAATCTTGAAGTGTACCAGTTTTTCTTATGGGTCTGATTAATTCTTTACAAAGGGAATTAGCATTTTCCCATGCAAGTTGTTTAAACAACAAATCCCGTGCTTCAGAAAATAGAAGAACCTTATCCAGAGCAGTTTCTAATCTAGCCACAAAATCCTGGTACATTTCAACCTGGCGTTGGTGAATATATCGGTGAGATTAGTGGGTTTGTGCTCAGGTGAAGGTAAATTTTTCCATGAGGCAACTGCCAGTTTATTAATTTCAACTAGGACATCTTTTGGAAGGGCAGCCTGTCTGCGTACATCAGTATATTTGTCTGTTCCCATGAACATAGAAAGGGAAATTTTTTCAGCCTTGACCATATCATCATGTTCCTTAAGGAAGGCATGTACTTGGTCCTCATATTCCATGCGAAATAATACATACATTCCTGAAGGAAGAACAGCCTTGGCAAGATTAAGCCAATCATAAGGGGTCATCCAAGTGGCCGATCACATGTCAATAATTTGATAAGTATAAGGGGAGTTATGTCCCGTTGTCTGAATAGCTGACTGTAATTCTTTAAGAGTTTTTATAGGAATAGCCTCCCAGGTAGGACCATCGTCATGGCGAGTCAAGACCGGAGGTCCAGTCACGGGAAAGGCAAATGAAAAATCTCCCGTTTTACTGGCCTCTCTTGCTGATGCCAGAATGCCACCTAGGGGTCCTTGAAGGACACAATCGTGAGGAAGATATTTAAGTAATGCAGTTTTAGGCTTAGTAACAATTGGAAAAAGAGTGGCAACTGGGCGGGAGGGTTTGTCATTTTTGAAAGTTAATTTATCTAGCATTTCAGCATATTCATGATCATTAGGCTCATCCTCTGCATGGGAAAGGGATTCTTTTAATATAGGAGCAGAGGCTTGAGCGAGTAATGGTGTTATTTCTAGATTTTTGTTGTCTTTAGTATTATCCTGAACCTCTCCCTGTTGACTGTCCCACAATTTGCCTCGGTGTCATCAATCAACAAATCTCTAATTTGTACCCACAAGGACAAAGTCTGTGTGGGGACTTGAGATGGCCCATGAAGCTCAAAAAATTCTTTTACTTCTTTTCCTACCTTTTTCCAAGTTTCCAGTGACAGAATGCCTTCTTCTGGAATCCACGGGCATACCCACATTATGAATTCATAAAGTTGTAACAAAGCTTTTTTATTTACTTTAATTCCGCGTGCTTCAATCATATTTTTCAGTATAGAAAGAAAAAGATCTCTGTTTTTGGTCTGTACTTGACCCATGACCTCGTGGTGCTTTTCTTCACTCACCCAAGATCTTTATTTCAACTGTGCTGTCCGGCCCGTGTCCCTCGCGGGAACTTGCGGAGGCGTCTTAGCTAAGGTCTGTCCGTATAAACCCCGGACCAGGCTGCTCCAAGGAGCAGATGACCGTTACGCCTTATGACGTCCTCCACGGGAACCGCGGGTGCAGCCCACTCAGACTCCGTAGCCCTAAGGCTCTGGAGCCGTATTCATACACTCTCACACACACTCAGCACTACGAGAATATTTACACTTAGAAGAACTTCTCACTGTCTCAAACTGATCACCCTTTATCAGTGAGCTCCGGACGCCCCAGTGAGGATTCTATCCCTGAATGTCTAAAAAAGAAGGGTATTTTAGGAGAAATTCACTCACACACTCACACAAGAAGGAGATAGCTTACCCAACGCAACCTCTTCGTTACTTACCTCTCCTTTGGGTGAAAACAATGAAATGCAAGGTCGGGCCCCACGTTGAGCACCACTTGCCATGGACCAGCACAGCGATGGACGATGAGGCTGTCTCAGGGTTGAGAGATTGTGCAGGGTGGTCAGGGATTCGATGAATAAATGACACACAGACACACTTCAAGAGAGTGGAAATCTGAGTGCGCTTTTATTAAGTTAGTGGTCAGTATATATATGTTTTTTCTAAAGGCATAGGAACAGTGAATTTCAAAGAGATCAGTTCGCTCATAGGCTTAGCTTAATTGACAGGGCAGTGATTTATGTCCGAAGATACACCTGGACCTAGCCTCATTCCTAATTGGACAGGTTATTAACGCTTTCTATATTCTTGTACTAACTACTGCCACTTTTACTTACTTATGTTTACTCATAATTAATTGTCATAGGTAAATTTATATTATAATGCAGTTAATATCAAAGGTACTAAGGTTAAGCACATAATAGAAAGATTATTAAACCAACAATTCTATTATAACACAGTGTTTAGGAATGTTTCATTTGCATTAGCCTAATTATTAAATTACGTATGCTTTTTAATTAGCAATCAAAGACCAGAAAATGGAAAGATTTTAGAAAGACAGTTGTAGCAGAATAAAGTTTGTGGGCCTTGAGAAATCGAGATAAGGTTCCAGGTGGTGAGCATTTCTTTTAATCATCTTTGTGGCAGCTTCCGGTGGTCATTATTTCTTGGCAGGCATTCGGCTTCTCTGCATCATAGGGAGTTTGCTGTTCTAGCCCTGGGCGCATGGTTCCTTGCCCACGCCGGACCTCAGGGACCATGGCAACAGCCATTAGACATGAAGGTCACTGCAGGGGGGGTGCAGCAGAGGGCAGCCCCTTTAAGCCAGGGACAAGCGGCGACCGCGACCTATTCCAAAACTGCAGGCACACAGGCCGGCGCGGAAAGCCCCGGGAAAGCCAGCACCACTCAAAGGGGAAGAGTCCCCAACTGGCCCATCACCGCTGATAAGACCCAGGCTCCGCCCCTGGCAGGAGCCTTATCCAGCCCACCCATATCTGGCTGCGCAAAGGTGCACTACTTAGGGCCGCCGCTAGGGGGCGCTGGTGAAGGGTTCAGGGACCTTCAGTCCCAACGGGGCTAGGGGGACATCTGCACCCATGGGGGTACGGAAATTTCCTCTGCATGTGGGAACGGGACTGTATTCCCCTCGGGGGAAGAATAAATCATCCTCCCGGGGCACGCCTGCACCCTCCACTCGCACTCACAGCCCCAGCGGCGGGGCATTGCGCCCGCAGACGCCCTAGACCGAGGGCCGGGGTCCCTGTCAGTGGAGGCCACCCCCTGTAAGCCAGGGACAAGGGGCGTCACAGGCCTCTTCCAAAAGTGCAGGCACACAGGCCGGCATGGAAAGACCCGGGCAGCCAGCACCACTCAAATGGGAAGAGTCCTCACTGGCCCATCAGCGCTGATGAGCCCTAGGCTCCGCCCCTGGCCAGTGCCTGACCCCACCCACCCGACTCTTGCTGCGAACAGGTGCACTTCCTAGGGCCGCCGCTAGGGGGCGCTGTTGAGGGGGTTCGGGGACCCTCAGGCCCCACTGGGCTGGGGCCACCCCTGCACCCATGGGGATAAGGGATTGTCCTCCCCCATGGGGAACGGGTCCCTCTTCCCCTTCGCTGAAGCCCAAACCTTCCTCCCGGGGCACGCCTGCATGCTCCTCTTGCACTCACACACCAGCGGCAGTGCCGTGGCCCCGCCGGCGCCCTAGACGGAGGGCCGGTGTCCGGGTCAGGGCAGGCACCTCCTGGAAGCCAGGGACAAGCTGCAACCGCGGCCTCTTCCAAAACTGCAGGCACACAAGCCGGCCCAGTAAAAAGCCCCGTGCAAACCAGCACCACTCAAAGGGGAAGAGTCCGCACCTGGCCCAGCATCGCTGATGAGTGCCAGGCTCCACCCCTGGCCAGAGACTAACCCCGCCGACCCGACTCTGGCTGCGCACAGGTGCACTTCCTTGGGCCGCCGCTAGGTGGAGCTGGCGATTGGGTTCAGGGACCCTCAGGCTCCACGGGCCTGGGGCCACACCTGGGCCCAAGGGGGTACGGGATTGTCCTCCTCATGGGGGAACGGGGCACACTTCACCTTCGCGGAAGCCCAAACCTTCCTCATGGGGCATGCCTGCGCCCTTTCTCTTGCACTCACAGCCCCAGCGGTGGGGCCCTGCGCCCGCAGACGCCCTAGACGGAGGGTCGGGTCCCGGTCAGGGGAGGGCACCCCCTGGAAGCCAGGGACAAACGGCGACCGCGGCCTCTTCCAAAACTGCAGGCACACAGTTCGGCGCGGAAAAAAGCCTTGGCAAGCCAGCACGACTCAAAGGGGAAGTGTCTGCACCTGGCCCAGCAGCGCTTGATGAGCCCCAGGCTAAGCCCCTGGTAGGAGCCTGACACCGCCCACCCGACTCTGGCTGCGTGCAGGCGCACTTCCTAGGGCCGCCGCTAGGGGGCGCTGGTGAGAGGGGGTTTGGGGACCCACAGCCCCCACCGGGCTGGGGCCACCCTTGCAGCCATGGGGTTACGGGATTGTCCTCCCCCAAGGGGGAACGGGGCCCTCTTCCCCTTCGCGGAAGCACAAACCTTCCTCCCGGGGCACGCCTGTACCCTCCTCTCGCACTCACAGCCCCAGCGGCGGGGTCGTGCGCCCGCAGACACCCTAGACAGGGGGCAGGGTTCCCGGTCAGGGGAGGGCACCCCCTGAAGCCAGGGACAAGCAGCGACCGTGGCCTCTTCGAAAACTGCAGGCACACAGGCCGGCCCGGTAAAAAGCCCCGGGCAAGCCAGTACCACTCAAACGGTAAGTGTCCACACCTGGCCCAAAAGCTCTGATGAGCCCCAGGCTCAGCCCTGGCCGGAGCCTGACCCCGCCCACCCGACTCTGGCTGTGCACAGGTTCACTTCCTAGGGCCGCCGCTAGGGGCGCTGGTGAGGGGGTTCGGGGACCCTCAGCCCCCACCGGGCTGGGGCCACCCCTGCACCCATGAGGGTACGGGTCTGTCCGCCCCCATGGGGGAACGTGGCCCTCGTCCCCTTCGAGGAAGACCAAACCTTCCTCCCGGGGCACACCTGCAACCTCCTCTCGCACTCACAGCTCCAGCGGCGGGGCCGTGCTCCAAAGACACCCTAGACGGAGGGTCGGGTTCCGGGTCAGGGGAGGACACCTCCTGGAAGCCAGGGACAAGCGGCGACCAAGGCCTCTTCCAAAACTGCAGGCACACAGGCTGGCGTGGAAAAAAGGCCCGGGCAAGCCAGCACCACTCAAAGGGGAAGAGTCCGCACCTGGCCCAGCAGCGCTGATGAGCCCTAGGCTCCGCCCCTTCCGGAGCCTGACCCTGCCCACCGGATTCCGGCTGCGCACAGGTGCACTTCCTAGGGCCGCAGCTAGGGGGCGCTGGTGAGGGGTTCAGGGACCCTCTGCCCCCACAGGGCTGTGGCCACCCCTGCACCCATGGGGGTACGGGATTGTCCTCCCTCATGGGTAACGGGCACTCTTCCCCTTCGAGGAAGCCCAAACCTTCCTCCTGGGGCACCCCTGCACCCTCCTCTCGCACTCACGGCCCCAACGGCGGGGCCGTGTGCCCGCAGACGCCCTATACGTTGGGCCGGGGTCCCGGTCAGGGGAGGGTACACCCTGGAAGCCAGGGACAAGCGGCGACCGTGGCCTCTTCGAAAACTGCAGGTACACAGGCCGGCGCGGAAAAAAGCCCTGGGCAAGCCAGCACCACTCAAAGGGGAACAGTCCGAACCTGGCCCAGCAGCGCTGATGAGCCCCAGGCTCCGCCCCTGGACGGAGTCTGACCCAGCCCACCCGACTCTGGCTGCGCAAAGGTGCACTTCCTTGGGCCGCCGCTAGGGGACGCTGGTGAGGGGCTTCGGGTACCTCAGACTCCACCGGGCTGGGGCCACACCTGCACCAATGGGGGTACGGGATTTTCCTCCACATGGGGTAACGGGGCCCTGTTCCCCTTTGCGGAAGCACAAACCTTCCTCCCGAGTAACGCCTGCACCATCCTCTCGCACTCACAGCCCCAGCGGCCGGGCCGTGCGCCCGCAAACGCCCTAGACAGAGGGCCGGGGTCCCGGTCAGGGGAGGGCACCCACTGGACTGCATGGACAAGTGGCGACCGTGGCCTCTTCCAAAACTGCAGGCACTCAGGCTGGCGCGGAAAAAAGCCCCGGGGAAGCCAGCACCACTCAAAGAGGAAGAGTCCGCACCCAGCCCATCAGCGCTGATGAGCCCCAGGCTCCGCCCCTGGGGGGAGCCTCTTCCGCCCACACGACTCTGGCTGCGCACAGGTGCACTTCCTAGGGCTGCCGCTATGGGGCGCCTGTGAGGGTGTTCGGGGACCCTCAGCCTCCACGGGCCTGGGGCCACCACTGCACCCATGAGGGTACGGGATTGTCCTCCCCCATGGGGGAACGGAACCCTCTTCCTCTTCGTGGAAACCCATCTTTCCTCCCGGGGCACGCCTGCAACCTCCTCTGGCACTCACAGCCCCAGCGATGGGCCGTGCGCCCGAGGACACCCTAGACTGAGGGCCGTGGTCCCAGTCAGGGGAGGGCAACCCCTGGAAGCCAGGACTTGCGGTGACCGCGGCCTCTTCCAAAACTGCAGGCACAAGGCGGTCGCAGAAAAATGCCCCGGGCAAGCCAGCACCACTCAAAGGGGAAGAGTCCGCACCTGGCCCAGCAGTGCTTGATGATCCCAAGGCTCCGAACCTGGCCGGAGACTGACACAGCTCATCAGACTCTGGCTGCGCACAGGAGCAATTCCTAGGGCCGCCGCTCGGGGGCACTGGTGAGGGGGTCGGGGACCCTCAGCCCCCACCGTGCTGGGGCCACGCCTGCACCCATGGGGGTACGGGATTGTCCTCCCCCATGGGGGAACGGGGCCCTCTTCCCATTCGCTGAAGCCCAAAAATTCCTCCTAGGCACGCCTGCACCATCCTCGCACTCACAGCACCAGCGGAGGGGCCGTGCGCCCGCAGACGCCCTAGACAGAGGATATGGGTTCGGTCAGTGGAGGGCACCCACTGGAAGCCAGGGACAAGCGGCGACCAAGGCCTCTTCCAAAACTGCAGGCACACAGGCAGGATCGGAAAAAAGCCCCGGGCAAGCCAGCACCACTCAAAGGGGAAGAGTCCGCACATCGCCCAGGATCGCTAGATGAGCCGCAGGCTCTGTCCCTGACCGGAGCCTGACCCCGCCTGCTGACTCTGGCTGCGCACAGGTGCAGTTCCTAGGTCCGCCGCTAGGGGGCGCTGGTGAGGGGGTTCGGGGACCCTCAGTCCCCACTGGGCTGGGGCCACACCTGCACCCAAGGGGGTACGGGATTGTCCTCCCACATGGGGGAACGGGGCCCTCTTCCCCTTCACAGAAGCCCAAACCTTCCTCCCGGGGCACGCCGGCACCCTCCTCTCACACTCACAGCCCCAGCGGCGGGCCGTGCGCCCGCAGACGACCTAGACGGAGGGCCGGGGTCCCGGTCAGGGGAGGGCACCCCCTGGAAGCCAGGGAAAAGCGGCGACCGTGGCCTCTTCCCAAACTGCAGGCACACAGGCCGGTGCGGAAAAAAGCCCCGGTCAAGCCATCACCACTCAAAGGGGAAGAGTCTGCATCTGGCGCAGCAGTGCTGATGATCCCCAGGCTCCGCCCATGGCCGGAGCCTGACCCCGCCCACCCGACTCTGGCTGTGCACAGGTGCACTAATTAGGGACGCCGCTAGGGGACGCTGGTGAGGGGGTTCGGGGACCCTCAGCCCCCACCGGGCTGGGGCCACCCCTACACACATGGGGTACGGGACTGTCCTCCCAAATGGGGGAATGGGGCCCTCTTCCTTTTCGCGGAAGCCAAAACATTCCTCCCGGTGCTCGACTGCACCCTCCTCTCGCTCTCACAGCCCCAGCGGCTGGACCGTGGACCCGCAGATGCGCTAGACTGAGGATCGGGGTCCCGGTCATGGGAGGACACCCCCTGGAAGCCAGGGACAAGCGGCGACCACGGACTCTTTCAAAACTACAGGAACACAGACGGCCAAAAAGCCCCGGGCAAGCCAGCACCACTCAAAGGGGAAGAGTCCACACCTGGCCCAGCAGCGCTGATGAGCCCAAGGCTCCGCCCCTGGCCCGAGCCTGTCCCCGCACACCCGAATCTGGCTGTGCACAGGTGCACTTCCTAGGGCCGCCGCTCGGATACGCTGGTGATGGGGTTCGGGGACCCTCTGCCCCCGCGGGCCTAGGGCCACCCCTGCACCCATGGGGGTACGGGATTGTCCTCCACCATGGGGGAACGGGGCCATCTTCACCTTCGCGGAAGCCAAACCTTCCTCCCCGGGCACGCCGGCACCCTCCTGTCGCACTCACAGCCCCAGTGGCGGGGCCGAGCGTCCGCAGACGCCCTGGACTGAGGGCCGGGGTCCCGGTCAGGGGAGGGCACCCCCTGGAAGCCAGGGAAAAGCGGCCAATGCGGCCTCTTCCAAAACTGCAGGCACACAGGCCGGAACGGAAAAAAGCTCCGGACAAGCCACCACCACACAAAGGGGAAGAGTCCGCACCTGGCCTAGCAGTGCTGAAGAGCCCCAGGCTCCGCCCCTGGCCACAGACTGACCCCGCCCACACGACTCTGGCTGCGCATAAGTGCACTTCCTAGGGCCGCCGCTAGGGGGCGCTGGTGTGTGGGTTCGGGGACCCTCAGCCCCCGCGGGCCTAGGGCAACCGCTGCACCCATGGGGGTTGGGGATTCTCCTCTCCCATGGGGGATCGGGGCCCTCTTCCTCGTCGCAGAAGCCCAAACCTTCCTCCTGGGGCACACCTGCACCCTCCTCTCGCACTCACAACCCCAGCGACGGGGCTGTGCACCCGCAGACGCCCTAGACGGAGGGCCGGGGTCCCGGTCAGGGGAGCGCACACCGAGGAAGCCAGGGATAAGCGGCGACCACGGAGTCGTCAAAAAATGGAGAAACACATGCCGGCGCGGAAAAAAGCTCCGGGCAAGACAGCACCACTCAAAGGGGAAGAGTCCGCAACTGGTCTTGCAGCGCTGATGAGCCCCAGGCTCCGTCCCTGGCCGGAGACTGACCCCGTCCACCCTACTCTCGCTGCGCAAAGGTCACTACATAGGGACGTCGCTAGGGGGCGCTGGTGAGGGGGTTCGGGGCCCGTCAGCCCCCACCGGGATGGGGCCACCCCTGCACCCATGGGGGTACGGGATTGTCCTCCGCCATGGGGGAACGGGGCCCTCTTCCCCTTCGCGGAAACCAAAACTTTCCTCCCGGGGCACGACTGCACCCTCCTCTCGCACTCACAACCCCAGCAGCGGAGCCGTGCGCCCGCAGACGCCCTAGACGGTGGGCCGGGGTCCCGGCCAGGGGAGAGTACCCCCTGGAAGCCAGGGAGATGCGGCAACCGGGGCCTCTTCCAAAACTGCAGGCACACAGTCCGGCGCGGAATAAAGCCCAGGTCAAGCCAGCACCACTCAAAGGGGAAGAGTCACCAACTGGCCCATCAGCGCTCGTAAGACCCAGGCTCCGCCCCTGGCGGGAGCCTGACCCCGCCCACCCGAATCTGGCTGCGCACAGGTGCACTAATTAGGGCCGCCGCTAGGGGGCGCTGGTGAGGGGTTCGGGGACCCTCAGCCCCCTCCGGACTAGGGGGATATCTGCACCCATGGGGGTACGGAACTTTCCTCCGCATGTGGGAACGGGGCTGTCTTCCCCTCGGGGGAAGGCTAAATCATCCTCCCGGGGCATCATGCACCCTCCACTCGCACTCACAGCCCCAGCGGCGGGGACTTGCGCCTGCAGACGCCCTAGACAGAGGGCCGGGGTCCCTGTCAGTGGAGGCCACCCCCTGTAATCAGGGACAAGCGGAGTCCCCGGCCTCTTCCAAATGTGCAGGCACAGGGGCCGGCATGGAAAGACCCGGGTAGCCAGCACCACTCAAATGGGAAGAGTCCTCACTGGCCCAGCAGTGCTGATGAGCCCTAGGCTGCGCCCCTGGCCGGAGCCTGACCCCACCCACCCGATTTGCTGCGAACATGTGCACTTCCTAGGGCTGCTGCTAGGGGTTCGCTGGTGAGGGGGTTCTGGGACCCTCATCCCCACCCGGGCTGGGAACAACCCTGAACCCATGGGTGTACGGGATTGTCCTCCCCCATGGGGGAACGGGGCCCTCATCCCCTTCGCGGAAGGCCAAACCTTCCTCCCGGGGCACGCCTGCACCCTCCTCTCGCACTCACAGCCCCAGCGGCGGGGCCGTGCGCCCGCAGATGGCCTAGACGTAGGGCCGGGGTCCCGGTCAGGGGAGGGCACCCTGCGACAGACCAGCTCAGCGGTGGCGGTAGATCGAGACAGTCTCAGGGTTGAGTGAGAACGAGCAAAAGGTGGTCGAAGGAATTAGGGCGGGGGACAAGAAAGAATGACACACAGACACACTCAAGGGAGAGTGAAAATCTGAGTGTAATTTGCTCAAATCATTACGCATATTTATACATTTTCAAAAGGCATTAGGTCACACAAAATCTATTTTCCCAGCATAACAATGTTTCTTGTTACCTAGGCATAGAATACAATTTTCTAGCTAATAGTTTACAAGTTGCTAAGCATATGTGGGTACATTTCCTGAAACTGATTTTTACATATATAGAAAAAGTCAGGTAAGAAAATTAATTATGGGCAAGTTGCTAAGTTACTACTTATTCAGAAACAATGATTAACTGGTTAATGGTTAAACTGCTTTGTAGGTAATTCCATCAGGCTTGCTTGTAGGCAACGCTCTCAGCAGCCTTGTTTTCAAGCAAAGAAGGGGTTTTTTACTGCAGGCTTATTGCCTAGATTGGGCTTATAGGCTTGTAGGCCTTGTTTGATCTGAACGCCAAAGTTTATTATGATGAAGCCCCTCGGGGACTGCGTCTGTCTTAGGTCATCAGGAGTCACAGACATGAGGCTGGCCAGTGCCTTCTTTAGTCTGCCCCCAATCTTACCCGTCATTGACTGTCCAGTCCAGCGCACAGGGGAAGAGGGTCTTACGTACTCTATTTGTGAGCATCCACAGTACAGCCACTCTTTATTAATGGTGGCACAGTGGCATTGCCAACCATGGAGGCAGGAGCTGCCACAGTTCCCCCTTTATTTTTAAATTTAAGCTGCATTAAATGTACATCACGACGCAGTGATGTAATGGACTTACTGAGGAGTTTCAGAAACACCGGCATCAGGAGGCAACACACCAAAATAACAAGCATAATTACTCCAAAAGAAATGAGAAAATGTAGCCAATTGGATGGCGCTAAGGATCGTAAAGACTCTGAAAACGCAGAGGCAAAATCAGATAAGGCAGGTTCAGACAGGTGGGCTTGACTCATGGCTGAAATTTCGGAGAGAAGTCAAATCGTGGCTAGTATTACTTTCACGCCATATGCCAAGTAAATGCTTTTTAATAAAAGCCCAATCATAGGAAGAATTATAAGGTTTGGGCATAACACAAATAAATCTGAATTGAGCATGGCACCGGGTAGAGAGAAGCCGTTTAATTTGCTGAACTTCTTCACCAAGTGCCAACACTGTCTTCTCCAAAGCATTCAGTTTCTGTTCTAGCTTTTGATCAATATCATGTTGCAGAGCTAAAGGCAAAGTAACATTTTTTGTGAGATCATTAACAAAATGAGCAGTATGTGTTTCCTGAACCAGGGCAACAGACGAAACTGTAAGAGAAGTCACAATAGCAATTAAGGCAGCAATACGTAAAATAAGCGTAGCAACAAAATGTTTAGAATGAATTAAAGCATTGACTTCCTGAATAATTTGTAAAGCAGTATTGTCAAACCATGGGGTATTTTGTAAATCAACAGGTAATATAACATAAGAAGGTCTATTTAACATAACCATAGTAGAAAAATTATGAACAATATTAGGAGTTAGGCAATTAGACAACACACATTTAGAACAGGTGACAGAATAGGAATTCCCATGGCAGGAAATGTTCATTGTGTTGGCAGATCCAAAAAGCAATGTATAGGGGTATCCAATGCAGGCACAAAGATTGAAATTCCATACGGCGTAGATATCTTGTCTGGTGCTAAAAAGTTTGATAGTATTCACAGCAGCAAAAAGACGAAAAAGTTCAAGTAAGCACGAGTCCCATTGGAAGTGGTGAAGAAGTAGGTGATCTGTGACTTTTCAGGTTTCAGTCAGTGCAGAGGAGGAACCAAGGTGTTGGTTTAATTTAGCAGGGACCAGATGGGTGAATTAGCATCATTAAACAAGTATTAGATAAATTAATAAAAAGGAACAAAAAAATTAGTGTACCATATAGATACTTTGTACATTTTTTACATAGAGGTGACTCAATAGGAAAGACAAAAATACCTTTTATACCAGACCTTTTTTTTTTTTTGAAATAAACACATTTAAACAAAGTAAATTTTTAATATTTAACATAATTTTAAGGCATATATGTCTTGAATTATATTATAAAATTTGAACTAGTTTTTGTTTACCAAAAATAAAAAAAAATTTTTGATAGTGATTGTAAGATTTGTTTTTATGAGAATTTATATAGGCGCCATTTATAATTAGTCCTCTAGAGGTCAAAAACAAAACAAAATAAAACAACACAAAACAAAACACAAAGACAGACAAACAGATACAGAGATATCTTGATATATATATTTAAGATTTTGGCCATATGTATATATTTTAAGAGATAGTTATTTTATTAATTTTTGTGACGTCACTGAGGTTTTTCAATGAGTTAAAAGCTAAAAACTGTGCAGAAAATAAGTATCTAATTTTAATTATTACCAAAGACCTTGGGCTCGAGACCACAACAATCAGGCAGTTTTATTAACTTTTTTAGATAAGAGAATATTTTTTGAGTTTATATTTTTAAGAAGTGATTATTTGGCTTTAGGTTGTCAATGCTTTATTATACTGAGAGCAAGTATATATTAAAACAAAAAAGAATACTGTTATTTTGATAACAGAAGAAGAGGGAAATTTTTACAGTTTGTTTGTTTTTAGGCTTTTATTAAAATTTGAGGTTTGAATTTAGCTCAAATATGTTTGTATTATTATTTAATTTTTTTTTAGGTTAATTAATTTTAACAAGAAATTTAACCTTTTACAGGTCCAATAAGTAAATCTAAAAACTTTTATTCAACCAATAAGCATTTTGTATAGCTTGTTAGCAAATTCAAAATAACTCAGCAGTTTTTTCCTTAGACAATTTAGACTTTAAAATTCAGAAAAAACATAGGGAAATAAAACTTTTTTCCTAGAATGAACCAAAACAGTTTAGTCCCCCACAGCAGGAAGGCAGTAGAGACTTGCCAGTGATCCCAACACTGGAGAAAAAGTCCAGGCAGCTGCTTGTTGAGATCAGGGGCAGCCCCCACCCATCCGTTGCAGTGGGTTTAGAATATTATTATAAAAACCTTTAGTTATATTATATAGTTATATTTAACCATTTTTTATTACCTTAGCAATAGTAAATGAACTTTAAATACTATTATTTAGAAATATTTTATTTATTTATTTTAAAAGAATAAATGGCCTAACCACATACTTAGAATCAGAAAACAAAGTTAAAGGCTGAGCAAAATGCTCAAGTGTCATAATGACTAATTATTTCAGCCTGCTGAGCAGAGACATTTTTAGAGACTTTTTGTAAAGGTTCATCTCTAAGACTATAAACTGCAAAGACTCCAGATGAAGAGCCATCAGTGAAAATGACCTTTGTATTGGGTACAGGTTCAAAATTAATAATTTTTGGAAAAATAAGTTTAGTTTTTCTGCAAATTTCAATAATGGATGTTGAGGCAAATGAAATTTAACTTGTCCTGAAAAATTTTGCATGGCAACTCCCCAATCATTATCATTTTGCAATAAAAATTCAAATTGGATTTTATTATAAGGAATCGTAATATTTGCAGGATCCCGTCCAAAAAAGTTCACAAGATCTGAAGATGCCTTTAATTATTAAAAATGCACACATGGATGGATATGCCATCACCACACATGTTTGTACATGGGAGAGATGCAACCATTCCAAAATGCCCTCCTGCCATAAGCAGGCTGTAGGAGTATAGGTAGTTTGCATGATCAACAAATCCCACGTTTTAGAATAATCAATTTGAGTAACTCTTGCTTCTGAAATTTTCTGTTCAACTAAACGAAGGCTTTGTAATGCCTCCGGAGTCAAGGCACGAGGAGATCAAGGATTTGAATTGCCTTGTAGAATTGCAAAAAGTGGATGTAAATCTCCGGTAGTAATTTTCAAATAAGGCCTGACCCAATTGATATTACCTAGTAACTTTTGAAAGTTATTTAGAGTTTGCAATTTATCAATACGAATTTGTAAATTTTAAGTCATAATGTGATCATCATAAATGATTTTTTCTAAATAATTTAAAGGCTGATCCTTTTGAATTTTATTTGGTGTTACTACCAGACCATAAGCTGTCAATTGTTCTATCAAATGGGTTAAAATTGAGTCTGCAACATCCTTTAAAGGATGACTTAAAAGAATATCATCCATATAATGAATAATATATGCCTCTGGGAATTTAATTCTAGTAACCTGCAAGGCCTGATTAACAAATTTTTGACACAAAGTAGGAGAATTTTTCATTCCTTGGGGCAAAACTTTCTATTGATATCTTTGCCATGGTTGTTGAAAATTGTTAGATGGAATACTAAAAGCAAATTTTTGACAATCATCTGGATGTAATTTTATTGTAAAAAAGCAGTCTTGTAAATCAATAATAATAACATAATTGTCTTTTGGAACTGCTACAGGAGAAGGCAATCCTGGCTGTAGGGCACCCATATCCTGCATAGTGGCATTTACTGCTCTCAAATCTTGCAAAAGTCGCCACTTGCCAGATTTTTTTTTTAATACAAAAAACAGGAGTATTCCATGGACTTGTAGAGGCTCTAAATGCTCCTTAAGTAATTGTTCCTGAACTATAGTTTGGATAGCCTGGATCTTTTCTGCTGTCAGGGGCCATTGATTGATCCAGACAGGAGTTTTGTCTTTCCAACTGATTTTATCAGCATATTTTTGATTTTCAATGGCCCCTATAAAAAAGCCTGTTCATCAATCACATCTGGAGTAACTAGAGACAATTGCAGAGATTCCATGATGTCATGTCCCCATAAGGAGAACGGCAATGCAGGAATTACATAAGGCTGAAACAAACCTTTCTGAGTCCCTAATTGCCAGGATAATATTTGTGAACTTTGAGCCACATTATTGGCCATACCCAATCCAATCAACGTGGAAGAAGAATTTAAAACCGGCCATGTAGCGGGCCAGTCTTTTCCCGCAATACATGATCTATCTGCTCCCTATGTCTAATAATCCTATAATTGGATGTCCATTAATAATTAATTTTTTCAATGGCCATTCTTTTGTAATGCTCTGGGTCCATGCAATTACATCCGTGGATCCAAAGCCTTCATCACCTCTTTTTTCTTTTAAAATTGGATTAGGCAATTTAACATAAGATAGCACAAGAATTTGTGCAATACGTTGATCTTTGTGAATTTGTATTGTTTCTTTTAAAGGCCGAACCATGACTTTAACTTTCCCTTCAAAATCTGAGTCAAGGGCCTCCCCAGTGGCGCAGCGGTTGAGCGCTGGGTTGCGAACCTGCCCGCGGCCTCTGCGGCGCCGGTTCGATCCCCGGCTGCTCCCCGGCCACCAGAGGAGGGTCCCACATGGCGCACAGACCTCTCCTGCCGCCCGCTGCTCCCCTCAGCAGTGTACTTTGGTCTTCTGCCTGCTCTGCTCCCCGCTCTGGCTCTGGTGAATTCTCTCACCCTCCCGCGCTTCTGACTGTACCCAGTGCATGTATAAACAAAATGAACAAATAAATAAATAAATAACATGCCTCTATTTAAAAAAAAAAAAAATCTGAGTCAATTATTCCAGGTAGAACTTCAAATTTTTTTTTTTTAATAATTTGAACTACGGCCAATTATAAGTCCGACCGTTTCTTGTGGAAGCGGTCCCTTTAAGTAAGTGTCAACTAAATGAACTCCATCCGTGGCTGACATGATAACATCAGCCATGGCTGCAGGATCTAATCCTGCACTTCCAGGAGTGGCTCTTGGCAAATCATGTACGGCTACATTCGTAGCAGGCGCAGGTGTTTCCTCAGAGCTTATTTGCGCCAGAGTAGACCCTCTTTCATTTAGGGGGCTGAGGGCTCGCCCCTCTGAGAGGAGAGTTTTTTTGTTTTTTTGTTTCTGATTCTCTTCTATTTGTTTTAATTTATGTCCATCCTTATGCCACTTACTGTTCCTGGAGGAGGGGTGTGCAGCCTCTTTGGTTTAGAGCATTAACATTTTTTTTTCTTGCTAAAATAATTTGGAGCCATAAGAGTATTCTGTGGCACGGGGTTTTGTTTTGGTTCTGTTGTCCTACAAAGATCAGCAAATGCTTCTTCAAAGTCACTATCATCCTCATCACCCATAACTTCTGCATATTCAGGATCTCCAGGGAGACAATCTACAAGTTCTTCTTCTGCAGTAGGTGCAGTAGGGAACACAGCACCCGAATATGTTTTAGATTTATTGGCAAAAGGAACAGCTTCCTGATCACTACTTTCTTCTGAGATTTCTCCTTTCCATAGATCTGCTTCTGTAGTATCAACTAATAAATTTCTAATTTGTACCCATAGAGGAAAAGCCTGAACGGGCACCTGTGTAGGGCCGTTTTGAATATAAAATTTTTGATTTTCTTTTCCTACACGTATCCAATTTGTCAAAGACAAACTGCCCTCTTCAGGAAACCCAGGGGCAGATTCTTAAAATAAACTCATAAAATTCACTGAGGGACCTGTTACTTATTGTCATCCCTCGGCTTTTTAACATGTGACTTAAAACAGAAAGGAAAAGTCCTCTATCTCTAGAGTGAGAATGTCCCATTTTTATAGATTACTCGTCCTCTTTAACTGGTCATCCTTTACCAGCGGGCCCGCGGCGCCCCGACGAGATCCCTATCCTTCGACTAAATTTTTAGAAAAAAAAAAAGTGGAGAGATAGCTTACCTCAAGCTCGTTCTTCCAAACACGTCTTCTTCTTAAGGAAATACCTAGAGAGTTTTTCGCCTAGAAAGCGAAACTAAAAACACTCAGCGATGCTCGGCTGACCGTACTCCACGCGGAGTATTAGAAAGCCTTGGTATAGGGGTGACCGTACAAGCCCCGGTCTTGGACTCCACAAGGAGACCCCACTAAACCTTATGGCTTTCGCGGAACTGCAGCTACGAGCCCACACAGGCTCCGCGGCTCAAGAGAGCCTTGGAACTCAAACACAATTACTCACACAAACATACACGCACTCTCACAAAGCAGAGAAAGCCGATTCTTCCAGCTTCACTGAGCCCCACTGTTTGGGACTCGTGCCCCACGTTCGGGCGCCACCTGCCACAGACCAGCTCAGCGGTGGCGGTAGATCGAGACAGTCTCAGGGTTGAGTGAGAACAAGCAAAAGGTGGTCAAAGGAATTAGGGCGGGGGACAAGAAAGAATGACACACAGACACACTCAAGGGAGAGTGAAAATCTGAGTGTAATTTGCTCAAATCATTACGCATATTTATACATTTTCAAAAGGCATTAGGTCACACAAAATCTATTTTCCCAGCATAACAATGTTTCTTGTTACCTAGGCATAGAATACAATTTTCTAGCTAATAGTTTACAAGTTGCTAAGCATATGTGGGTACATTTCCTGAAACTGATTTTTACATATATAGAAAAAGTCAGGTAAGAAAATTAATTATGGGCAAGTTGCTAAGTTACTACTTATTCAGAAACAATGATTAACTGGTTAATGGTTAAACTGCTTTGTAGGTAATTCCATCAGGCTTGCTTGTAGGCAACGCTCTCAGCAGCCTTGTTTTCAAGCAAAGAAGGGGTTTTTTACTGCAGGCTTATTGCCTAGATTGGGCTTATAGGCTTGTAGGCCTTGTTTGATCTGAACGCCAAAGTTTATTATGATGAAGCCCCTCGGGGACTGCGTCTGTCTTAGGTCATCAGGAGTCACAGACATGAGGCTGGCCAGTGCCTTCTTTAGTCTGCCCCCAATCTTACCCGTCATTGACTGTCCAGTCCAGCGCACAGGGGAAGAGGGTCTTACGTACTCTATTTGTGAGCATCCACAGTACAGCCACTCTTTATTAATGGTGGCACAGTGGCATTGCCAACCATGGAGGCAGGAGCTGCCACAGCACCCCCTGGAAGCCAGGGACAAGTGGAGACTGCGGCCTCTTACAAAACTGCAGGCACACAGTCCGGTATGGAAAAATGCCCCAGGCAAGCCAGCACCACTCAAAGGGGAAGAGTACGCACCTATCCCAGCAGCGCTGATGAGCCCCAGGCTCTGCCCCTGGCCGAAGCCTGACCCCGCCCCCCCGACTCTGGCTGCGCACAGGTGCACTTCTTAGGGCCGCCGCACGGGGGCGATGGTGAGGGCTTCCGGGTACCCTCAGCTCCCACCGGGCTGGGGCGAACCCTGCACCCATGGGAGTACGGTATTGTTCTCCCCCATTGGGGAACGCTGCCCTCTTCCCCTTCACGGAAGCCCATACCTTCCTCCTGGGGCACGCCTGCACCCTCCTCTAGCTCTCACAGACCCAGCGGCGGGGCCGTGCGCCCGCAGACGCCCTAGACGGAGGGCCGGTGTCCCGGTCAGGGGAGGGCACCCCCTGGAAGCCAGAGACAAGCGGCGACCAAGGCCTCTTCCAAAACTGCAGGCACACAGGTCGGCGCGGAAAATAGGCCCGGGCAAGCCAGCACCACTCAAAGGGGAAGAGTCCGCACCTGGCCCAGCTGCGCTGATGAGCCCTAGGCTCCACCCCTGGGGGGAGCCTGACCCCGCCCACCGGACTCTGGCTGCGCACAGGTGTACTTCTAGGGCCGCCACTAGGGCGCGCTGGTGAGGTCTTTTGGGGACCTTCAGCCCCCACCGGGGTGGGGCCACCCCTGCACCCATGGGGTTACGGGATTGTTCTCACCCATGGGGGAACGGGGCCCTGCTCCCCTTCGCGGAAGCACAAACCTTCCTCCCGGGGCACGCCTGCACACTCCTCTCGCACTCACAGCCCCAGCGTCGTGGCCGGGCATCAGCAGACGCCCTAGACGTAGGGCCTGGGTCTTGGTCAGGTGAGGGCACCCCCTGGAAGCCAAGGACCATCGGCTCCCGCGGCCTCTTACAATACTGCAGGCACACAGTCCAGCCTGGAAAAAAGCCCCGGGCAAGCCACCACCTCTCAAAGGGGAAGAGTCCGCACCTGGCTCAGCAGCGCTTGAGGAGCCGCAGGCTCCGCCCTGGCCGGAGCCTTAACACGCTTACCCGACTCTGGCTGCGCACAACTACACTTTCTAGGGCTGCCGCTGGGGGGCGCAGGTAACGGTGTTCGGGGACCCTCAGCCCCCACCAGGATGGGGCCACCCCTGCACCCATGGGGGTACGGGATTGTCCTCCCCCATGGGGGAACGGGGCCCTCTTCCGCTTCGCGGAAGCCCAAACCTTCCTCCCGGGGCACGCCTGCACCCTCCACTCGCACTCACAGCCCCAGCGGCGGGGCAGTGCGCCCGCAGACGCCCTAGACGGACGGTCCGGGTCCCGGTCAGGGGAGGGCACCCCCTGCAAGCCAGGGATAAACAACGAGCATGGCCTCTTCCAAAAGCGCAAGCACACAGCCCGGCACGGGAAAAAAGCCCCGGGCAAGCCATCAGCACTCAAAAGGGAAGAGTCCCCACCTGGCCCATCAGTGCTGATGAGCCCCAGGCTCCGCCCCTGCCGGAGCGTGACCCCGCCCACCCCACTCTGGCTGCGCACAGGTGCACTTCCTAGGTCCGCCGCTATGGGGCCCTGGTGAGTGCTTTCGGGGACCCTCAGTCCCACTGGGCTGGGGCCACCCCTGCACCCATGTGGGTACGGGATTGTCCTCCCCCATGGGGGAACGGGGCCCTCGCCCCTTCGCGGAAGCCCAAACCTTCCTCCCAGGGCACGCCTGCAAACTCCTCTCGCTCTCACAGCCCCAGCGGCGGGGCCGTGTGCCCGCAGACGCCCTAGAAGGAGGGCCGGGTTCCCGGTCAGGGGAGGGCACCCCCTTTAAGCCAGGGAAAAGCGGCGACAGCGGCCTTTTCCAAAATGCAGGCACACAGGCTGGCGCGGAAAAAATGCCCGGGCAAGTAAGCACCACTCAAAGGGGAATAGTCCGCACCTGGCCCAGCAGCGCTGATGACCCCTAGGCTCCCCTACTGGCCGGAGCCTGACCCCCTCCAATCTGACTCTGGCTGCGCACAGGTGCACTTCCTAGGGCCGTCGCTAGGGGGCGCTGATGAGGGGTTCGGAGACCCTGAGCCCCCACCGGGCTGGTGCCACACCTGCAACCATGGAAGTATGGGATTGTCCTCCCCCATGGGGTACCGGGGCCCTCTTCCCCTTCGCGGAAGCCCAAACCTTCCTCCCGGGGCACACCTGCACCCTCCTCTCGCACTCACAGCCCCAGCGGTGGGGCCGTGTGCCCGCAGACGCCCTAGACGGAGGGCCGGGTTCCCGGTCAGGGGAGGGCACCCCCTGGAAGCCAGGGACAAGCGGTGACTGCGGCCTCTTCCAAAACTGCAGGCACACAGGCCGGCACGGAAAAAAGCCCCGGGCAAGGCAGCACCACTCAAAGGGGAAGTGTCCGCACCTGGCCCAGCTTCGTTTGATGAGCCCCAGGATCGCCCCTGGCCGGAGTCTGACTCCGCCCATCCGACAATGGCTGCGCACAGAAGCAATTCCTAGGGCCGCCTCTAGGGGGCACTGGTAAGGGGGTCGGGGACCCTGGGCCCCACCGGGCTGGGGCCACCGCTGCACCCATGGTGGTAAGGGATTGTCCTCCCCCATGGGGGAACAGGGCCCTCTTCTCCTTCGCGGAAGCCCAAACTTTCGTCCCGGGGCACGCCTGCAACCTCCTCTCGCACGAACAACCCCAGAGGCGGGGCCGTGCGCCCGCAGACGCCCTTGACGCAAGGTCGGGTTCCCAGTCAGGGGAGGGCCCCATTCTGGAAGCCAGGGACAAGCGGCTACCAAGGCCTCTTCTAAAACTGCAGTCACACAGGCCGGCACGGAAAAAAGCCCCGGGCAATCAGCAGCACTCAAAGGGGAATAGTCCGCACCTGGCCAAGCAGTGCTGATGAGCCCCAGGCTCTGCCCCTGGCCAGAGACTGACCCCCCCCACTCCACTCTGGCTGCGCCTAGGTGCACTTCCTATGGTCGCAGCTAGTGCGCGCTGGTGAGGGCTTCTGGGAACCCTCACCTCACACCTGGCTGGGGCCACCCCTGCACCCATGGGGGTACAGGATTGTCCTCCACATGGGGGAACGGGGCCCTATTCCCATTCGCGGAAGCCCAAACCTTCCTCCTGGGGAATGCCTGCACCGTCCTCTCGCACTCACAGCCCCAGCGGCGGGGCCGTGCGCCTGCAGACGCCCTAGACGGAGGTCCATTGTCCCGGTTAGGGGAGGGCACCCCCTGGAAGCCAGGGACAAGTGGCGACCGTGGCCTCTTCCAAAACTGCAGGCACACAGGTCGGCTCGGAAAAAAGCCCCGCGCAAGCCAGCACCACTCAAAGGGGATGAGTCCGCACCTGGCCCAGCAGCGATGATGAACCCCAGGCTCCGCCCTGGGCCGGAGCTTGAGCCCGCCCACCCGAATCTGCTGCGCACAGGTGCACTTACTAGGGCCGTCGCTAGGGTGCGCTGGTGAGGGGTTTCGGGGACCCTCAGCACCCACGGGCCTGGGGCCACACTTGCACCCATGGGGGTACGGATTGTCTTCCCCCATGGGGGAACGGGGCTCTCTTCCCCTTCGCGGAAGCCCAAACCTTCATCCCGGGGCACTCTTGCACCCTACTCTCACACTCACAGCCCCAGCGGCGGAACCTTGCGCCTGCAGACGCCCTAGACGGAGGGCCGGGGTTCCGGTCAGGGGAGGGCACCCCCTGGAAGACAGGAAAAAGCGGCGACCGCGGCGTCTTAAAAAACTGCAGACACAGGCCGGCTCGGAAAAAAGCCATGGGCAATCCAGCCCCAGTCAAATGGGAAGAGTCTGCACCTGGCCCAGCAGCGCTGATGAGCCCAGGCTCCGCCCCTGGCCAGAGACTGACCCTTCCCACCCGAATCTGGCTGCGCACAGGTGCACTTCCTAGGGCCACCGCTAGGGGGCGCTGGTGAGGGGGTTCGGGGACCCTCAGCCCCCACCGGCCTGGGGCCACCCCTGCACCCATGGGGATAAGGGATTGTCCTCCGCCATGGGGAACGGGTCCCTCTTCCCCTTCGCGGAAGCGCAAACCTTCCTCCCGGGGCACGTCTGCATGCTCTTCCAGCACTCACAGCCCCAGCGGCGGGGCCCTGCGCCCGCCGACGCCCTAGACGGAGGGCCAGGGTCCCGGTCAGGGCAGGGCACCTCCTGGAAGCCAGGGACAAGTTGCAACCGCGGCCTCTTCCAAAAATGCAGGCACACAAGCCAGCGCGGTAAAAAGCCCCATGCAAACCAGCACCACTCAAAGGGGAAGAGTCCGCACCTGGCCCAGCATCCCTGATGAGTCCCAGGCTAAGCCCCCAGCCAGAGCCTGACCCCGCCCACCCGACTCTGGCTGTGCACAGGTGCACTTACTAGGGCCGCCGCTAGGAGGCGCTGGCGAGGGGGTTCGGGGACCCTCAGCCTCCACGGGCCTGGGGCCACACCTGGGCCCATGGGGTTACGGGATTGTCCTCCCCCATGGGGGAACGGGGCACACTTCACCTTCGCGGAACCCCAAACCTTCCTCCCGGGGAACGCCTGCACCCTCCTCTCGCACTCACAGCACCAGCGAGGGGCCGTGCGCCTGCAGACGCCTTAGACGGAGGGCCGGGGTCCTGGTCAGGGGAGGGCACCACCAGGAAGCCAGGGACAAGCGGCGACCGCGGCCTCTTAAAAAACTGCAGGCAGGGCCTCCCTGGTGTCGCAGCGGTTGAGCGCTGGGTTGCGAAGCTGCCCGAGGCCTCTGCGGCACTGGTTCAATCCTCGGCTGCTCCCAGGCACTGGAGGAGGGTCCCACATGGCGCGCAGACCTCTCCTGTCGCCCGCTGCTCCCCTCAACAGTGTACTTCGGTCCTTCTGCCTGCTCTGGTTCCCGCTCTGGCTCTGGTGAATTCTCTCACCCTCCTGCGCTTCTGGCTGTACCCAGTGTATGTATAAACAAACAAACAAAAACTAACTAACTAAATAAAAACATGCCTCTATTAAAAAAAAAAAACTGCAGGCACACAGGCCGGCTCGGAAAAAAGCCCTGGGCAAGCCAGCACCAGTCAAATGGGAAGAGTCCGCATCTGGCCCAGCAGCTTGATGAGCCCCAGGCTCAGTCCATGGCCGGAGCCTGACCCCGCCCAACCGACTCTGGCTGCGCACAGGTACAATTCCTAGGGCCGCCGCTAGGGGGAGCTGGCGATCGGGTTCCGGGACCCTCAGCCCCCACAGGGCTGGGTCCACCCCTGCACCCTTGGGGGTACGGGATTGTCATCTCCCATGTGGGAACGGGGCCCTCTACCCCTTCGCGGAAGCCCAAACCTTCCTCCCGGGGCAAGCCTGCTACCTCCTCTTGCACTCACAGCCCCAGCGGCGGGGTCGTGCGCCCGCAGATGCCCTAGACGGAAGGCCGGGGTCCAGGTCAGGGGAGGGCAACCCTGGAAGCCTGGGACATGCGGCGACCGCGGCCTCTTCCAAAACTGCAGGCACATAAGCCGGCGTGGAAAAAAGCCCCTAGCAAGCCAGCACCCCTCAAAGGGGAAGACTCAGCACCTGGCCCAGCAGCGCTGATGAGCCCCAGGATCCGCCCCTGGCCGGAGCCTGACCCCGCCCAACCGACTCTGGCTGCGCACATGTGCACTTCCTAGGGCCGCCGCTAGGGGGCGCTGGTGTTGGGGTTCGGGGACCCTCAACCCCCACCGGGCTGGGGCCACCCCTGCACCCATGGGGGTAAGGGATTGTCCTATACCCTGGGGGAAAGGGCCCTCTTCCCCTTCGCGGAAGCCCAAAACTTACTCCCGGGGCATGCCTGCACCCTCCTCTCGCACTCACAACCCCAGCGGCGGGGCCGTGGGCCCTCAGACGCCCTAGACGGAGGGCCGGGGTCTTGGTCAGGGGAAGGCAACCCCTGGAAGCCGGGGACAAGAGGCGACCGCGGCCTCTTCCCAAACTGCAGGCACACAGGCCGGCGCGGAAAAAAGCCCCGGGCAAGCCATCACCACTCAAAGGGGAAGAGTCTGCATCTGGCCCAGCAGCGCTGGTGATCCCCAGGCTCCGCCCCTGGCCGGAGCCTGAACCCGCCCACCCTACTCTGGCTGTGCAGAGGTGCACTTCCTAGAGACGCCGCTAGGGGGCGCTGGTGAGGGGTTTCGGGGTCCCACAACCCCCACCGTGCTCGGGCCACACCTGCACCCATGGGGGTACGGGATTGTACTCCACCATGGGGAAACGGGTCCCTCATCCCCTTCGCGGAAGCCAAATCCTTTCTCCCGGGCACGCCTCTTCCCGCCTCTCGCACTCACAGCCCCAGCGGCGGGGCCGTGCGCCCTCAGATGCCCTAGACGGAGGGCCGGGGTCCTGGTCAGGGGAGGGCAACCCCTGGAAGCCAGGGACAAGCGGCGACCGCGAACTCTTCCAAAACTGCAGGCACACAGGCCGGCGCGGAAAAAAGCCCCGGGCATGCCAGCACCACTCCAAGAGGAAGAGTCCGCATCTGGCTCCTCATCGCTGATGATCCCCAGGCTCCGCCCCTGGCCGGATTCTTACCCTGCCCATCCGACTAAGCTGCGCACAGGTGCACTGTCAAGGGCCGCCGCTAGGGGGCGCTGGTGAGGGTATCGGGGACCCTCAGCCACAACAGGGCTGAGGCCACCCCTGCACCCATGGGGGTACGTGATTGTCCTCCCCCGTGGGGGAATGGGGCCCTCTTCCCCTTCGCGGAAGCCCAAACCCTCCCTGGGCACCACTGCGCCCTCCTCTCGCACTCACAGCCCTAGCGTCGGGTTGTGCGCCCGCAGAAGACCTAGACGGAGGGCCGGGGTCCGGTCATGGGAGGGCACCCCCTGGAAGCCGGGGACAAGCGGCGACCGCGGCCTCTTCCCAAACTGCAGCCACACAGGCCGGCGTGGAAAAAAGCGCCGGGCAAGCCATCACCACTCAAAGGGTAAGAGTCTGCATCTGGCCCAGCAGCGCTGATGATCCCCAGGCTCCGGCCCTGGCCGGAGCCTGAACCCGCCCACCGGACTCTGGCTGTGCACAGGTGCACTAACTAGGGACGCCGCTAGGGGGCCCTGGTGAGGTGGTTCGGGAACCCTCAACCCCACCGGGCTGGGGTCACGCCTGCACACATGGGGGTATGGGATTGTCCTCCCCATGGGGGAACGGTGCCCTCTTACCCTTCAAGGAAGCCCAAACTTTCCTCCCGGGGCACGACTGCACCCTCCTCTCGCACTCACAGCACAAGCGGCGGGGCCGTGCGCCCGCAGACGACCTAGACGGAGGGCCGGTGTCCCGGTCAGGGGAGGGCACCCCCTGGAAGTAGGGACAAGCGGCGACCGCGGCCTCTCCAAACTGCAGGCACACAGGCAGGCGTTAATAAAAACCTTGGGCAAGCCAGCACCACTCAAAGAGGATGAGTCCGCACCTGGCCCAGCAGCTTGATGAACCCCAGTCTCCGCCCCTAGCCGGAGCCTGACCCCGCCCACCCGACTCTGGGTGCGCACAGGTGCACTTATTAGGGCCGCCGCTAGGGGGCGCTGGTGAATGGGTTCGGGGAACCTTAGCCCCCACCGGGCTGGGGCCACCCCTGCACCCATGGGTGTACGGGACTGTCCTCCCGAATGGGGGAACGGGGCCCTCCTCCCGTTCGCGGAAGCCAAAACATTCATCCCGTTGCACGCCTGCACCCTCCTCTCGCTCTCACAGCCCCAGCGGCGGGACCGTGGGCCCGAAGACGCGCTAGACGGAGGACCGGGGTCCCGGTCAGGGGAGGGCATCCCCTGGAAGCAAGGGACAAGCGGCGACCACGGACTCTTTCAAAACTACAGGCACACAGACCGCCACGGAAAAAAGCCCCGGGCAAGCCAGCACCACTCAAAGGGGAAGAGTCCACACCTGGCCCAGCAGCGCTGATGAGCCCAAGGCTCCGCCCCTGGCCAGAGCCTGTCCCCGCCCACCCGAATCTGGCTGCGCACAGGTGCACTTCCTAGGGCCGCCGCTCGGGTATGCTGGTGAGGGGGTTTGGGGACCCTCAGCCCCCGTGGCCTAGGGCCACCCCTGCACCCATGGGTGTACAGGACTGTCCTCCCGAATGGGGGAACGGGGCCCTCCTCCCGTTCGCGGAAGCCAAAACATTCATCCCGTTGCACGCCTGCACCCTCCTCTCGCTCTCACAGCCCCAGCGGCGGGACCGTGGGCCCGAAGACGCGCTAGACGGAGGGCCGGGGTCCCGGTCAGGGGAGGACACCCCCTGGAAGCCAGGGAAAAGCGGCCAACGCGGCCTCTTCCAAAACAGCAGGCACACAGTCCGGAACGGAAAAAAGCCCCGGACAAGCCAGCACCACACAAAGGGGAAGTGTCCGCACCTGGCCAAGCAGTGATGAAGAGCCCAAAGCTCCGCCCCTGGCCACAGACTGACCCTGCCCACGCGACTCTGGCTGCGCAAAGTGCACTTCCTAGGGCCGCCGCTCTGGGGCGCTGGAGAGGGGGTTCAGTTTCCCACAGCCCCCACCGGCCTGGAGCCACCCCTGCACCCATGGGGGTACGGGATTCTACTCTCCCATGGGGGATCAGGGCCCTCTTCCTCGACGCGGAATCGCAAACCTTCCTCCTGGGGCACACCTGCACCCTCCTCTCGCACTCACAGCCCCAACGGCGGGGCTGTGCACCTGCAGACGCCCTAGACGGAGGACCGGGGTCCCGGTCAGGGGAGCGCACACCCTGGAAGCCAGGGATAAGCAGCGACCACCGAGTCGTCCTAAACTGCAGAAACACATGCCGGCACGGAAAAAAGCTCTGGGCAAGCCACCTCCACTCAAAGGGGAATAGTCCGCAACTGGTCTTGCAGCGCTGATGAGCCCCAGGCTCCGTCCCTGGCCGGAGACTGACCCTGTCCACCCGACTCTCGCTGCGCAAATGTCACTACATAGGGACGTCGCTAGGGGGCGCTGGTGAGGGGGTTCGGGGACCGTCAGCCCCCACCAGGATGGGACCACCCCTGCACCCATGGGGGTACGGGATTGTCCACCGCCATGGGGGAACGGGGCCCTCTTCCCCTTCGCGGAAACCAAAATCTTCCTCCCGGGGAAACGACTGCACCCTCCTCTCGCACTCACAACCCCGGCAGCGGGGCCATGCGCCCGCAGACGCCCTAGATGGTGGCCCGGGGTCCCGGTCAGGGGAGGGTACCCCCTGGAAGCCAGGGAGAAGCGGCAACCGGGGACTCTTCCAAAACTGCAGGCACATAGTCCGGCGCAGAATAAATCCCAGGGCAAGACAGCACCACTCAAAGGGGAAGAGTCCCCAACTGGCCCATCAGCGCTGGTAAGACCCAGGCTCCGCCCCTGGCGGGAGCCTGACCCCGCCCACCTGAATCTGGCTGTGCACAGATGCACTACTTAGGGCCGCCGCTAGGGGGCGCTGGTGAGGGGCCTGGGGACCCTCAGCCCCCACCGGCCTAGGGGGATATCTGCACCCATAGGGGTAAGGAACTTTCCTCCGCATGTGGGAACGGGGCTGTCTTCCCCTCGGGGGAAGGCTAAATCATCCTCCCGGGGCACGCGTGCACCCTCCACTCGCACTCACAGCCCCAGCGGCCGGGCCTTGCGCCCGCAGACGCCCTAGACCGAGGGTCGGTGTCCCTGTCAGTGGAAGCCACCCCCTGTAAGCCAGGGACAAGCGGAGACCCGGCCTCTTCCAAAAGTGCAGGCACACAGGCCGGCATGGAAAGACCCGGGCAGCCAGCACCACTCAAATGGGAAGAGTCATCACTGGCCCAACAGCGCTGATGAGCCCTAGGCTGCGCCCCTGGCCGGAGCCTGACCCCACCCACCCGATTTGCTGCGAACAGGAGCACTTCTTAGGGCTGCCGCTAGGGGGCGCAGGTGAGGGGGTTCGCGGAACCTCATCCCCACCCGGGCTGGGAACACCCCTGAACCCATGGGTGTACCGGATTGTCCTCCCCCTTGGGGGAACGGGGACCTCATCCCCTTCGCGGAAGGCCAAACCTTCCTCCCGGGGCACGCCTGCACCGTCCTGTCACACTCACAGCCCCAGCGTAGGGGCCATGCGCCCGCAGACGGCCTAGACGTAGGGCCGGGGTCCCGGTAAGGAGAGGGCACCCCCTGGAAGCCAGGGAAAGCGGAGACTGCGGCCTCTTACAAAACTGCAGGCACAAAGTCCGGTACGGAAAAATGCCCCGGGCAAGCCAGCACCACTCAAAGGGGAAGAGTACGCACCTGTCCCAGCAGCACTGATGAGCCCCAGGCTCCGCCCCTGGCTGGAGCCTAAGCCCGCCAACCCGACTCTGGCTGCGCACAGGTGCACTTCCTAGAGCCGCCGCCAGGGGGCGCTGGTGTTGTGGTTCGGGTACCCTCAGCGCCCAAAGGGTTGGGGCCAAACTTCACCCATGGGAGTACGGGATTGTCCTCCCCCATGGGGGAACGGTGCCCTCTACCCCTACGCGGAAGCCCAAACCTTCCTCCCGGGGCACGCCTGCACCCTCCTCTCGCACTCACAGCCCCAGCGGCAGGGCCGAGCGCCCGCAGACGCCCTAGACGGAGGGCCGGGGTCCCGGGCAGGGGTGGGGACCACCTGGAAGCTAGGGACAAGCGGCGACCGCGACCTCTTCCAAAACTACAGGCCACAGTCGGGCGCGGAAAAATGCCCCGGGCAAGCCAGCACCACTCAAAGGGGAAGAGTCCGCACCTGGCCCAGCAGCGCTGATGAGCCCCAGGCTCCGCCCCTGAGTGGAGCCTGACCCCGCCCGCCGACTCTGGCTGCGCACAGGTGCAGTTCCTAGGTCTGCCGCTACGGGGCGCTTGTGAGTAGGTTCTGGTACCCTCATCCCCACCCGGGCAGGGAACACCCCTGCACCCAAGGGCGTACGGGATTGTCCTCCACCATGGGGGAACGGGGCCCTCATCCCCTTCTCGGAAGGCCAAACCTTCCTCCCGGGGCACGCCTGAACCCACCTCTCACACTCACAGAACCAGCGGCTGGGCCTTGCGCCCGCAGACGGCCTAGACGGAGGGCCGGGGTCCAGGTCAGGGGAGGGCACCCCCTGGAAGGCAGGTACAAGCTTCGACCCTGGCTACTTCCAAAACTGCTGGCACTCAGGCCGGCGCGGAAAAAAGCCCCGGGCAAGCCAGCACCACTCAAACGGGAAGAGTCCGCACCTGGCCCAGCAGCGCTGATGAGACCCAGGCTCCGCCCCTGACCGGAGCATGACCCCGCCCGCCGACGCTGGCTGCGCACAGGTGCAGTTCCTAGGTCCGCCGATAGGGGGCGCTGGTAAGGGGGTTCGGGGACCCTCAGCCCCCACCGGGCTGGGGTCACCCCTGCACCCATGGGGGTACGGGATTGTCCTCCCAGTTGGGGGAAAGGGGCCCTCTTCCCCTAAGCGGAAGTCCAAAACTTCCTCCCGGGGCACGCCTGCACCCTCCTATTGCACTCACAGCCCCAGCCGCGGGGCCGTGGGCCCGCAGACGCCCTAGATGGAGGGCCAGGTCCCGGTCAGGGGAAGGCACCCCCTGGAAGCCAGGGACAAGCGGCTACAGCGGCCTCTTCCAAAACTGCAGGCCTACAGGCAATCGCGGACAAAGCCCCGAGCAACCCAGCACCACTCAAATGGGAAGAGTCCCCAACTGGCCCATCAGCGCTGGTAAGATCCAGGCTCCGCCCCTAGCCATAGCCTGACCCCGCCCACCGGAATTTGGCTGCGCACAGGTGCATTTACTATGGCCGCCGCTAGGGGGCGCTGGTGAGGAGGTTCTGGGACCCTCAACCTCCACGGGCCAGGGGCCACACCTGAGCCCATGCGGTTACGGGATTGTCCTCCCCCATGGGGGAACGGGGCACACTTCACCTTCGCTGAAGCCGAAACTTCCTCCTGGTGCACGCCTGCACCCTCCTCTCGCACTCACAGCACCAGCGAGGGGCCGTGCGCCCGCAGACACCTTAGACGGAGGGCCGGGGTCCCGGTCAGGGGAGGGAACCACCTGGAAGCCAGGGACAAGCGGCGACCGCGGCCTCTTAAAAAACTGCAGGCAAGGCCTCCCTGGTGGCGCAGCGGTTGAGCGCTGGGTTGCGAAGCTGCCCGCGCCTCTGCGGCTCCGGTTCAACCCCGTGCTCCCCGGCCACGGAGGAGGGTTCCCACATGGCGCGCAGAACTCTCCTGCCGCCGCGCTGCTCCCCCTCACAGTGTACTTCGGTCCTTCTGCCTGCTCTGGTCCCCGCTCTGGATCTGGTGAATTCTCTCACCCTCCTGCGCTTCTGACTGTACCCAGTGCATGTATAAAAAAACAAACAAAAGCTAACTAAATAAATTAAAAAATGCCTCAATTAAAAAAAAAACTGCAGGCATACAGGCCGGCTCGGAAAAAAGCCCTGGGCAAGCCAGCACCAGTCACATGGGAAGAGTCCGCACCGGGCCCAGCTGCGCTGATGAGCCCCAGGCTCAGTCCATGGCCGGAGCCTGACCCCGCCCAACAGACTCTGGCGGCGCACAGGTGCACTTCCTAGGGCCGCCGCTAGGGGGAGGTGGCGATTGGGTTCCGGGACCCTCAGCCCCCACAGGGCTGGGTCCACCCCTGCACCAGTGGTACGGGATTGTCCTCCCCAATGTGGGAACGGGGCCCTCTACCCCTTCGCGGAAGCCCAAACCTTCCTCCCAGGGCACGCCTGCTACCCTCCTCTCGCACTCCACTCACAGCCCCAGCGGCGGGCCGTGCGCCCGCAACGCCCTAGACGGAGGACCGGGTCCCGGTCAGGGGAAGGCACCCCCTGGAAGCCAGGGACAAGCGGCTACAGCGGCCTCTTACAAAACTGCAGGCACACAGGCCAGCGCGGAAAAAAGCCCGGGCAAGCCATCACCACTCAAAGGGGAGGAGTCTGCATCTGGCCCAGCAGCGCTGAGGATCCCCAGGCTCCGCCCCTGGCCGGAGCCTGACCCCGCCCACCCGACTCTGGCTGTGCACAGGTGCACTAACTAGGGACG
>NW_023601433.1:20445049-20462445 GCF_014898055.3 Talpa occidentalis
AAACTTTATTCTGCTACAACTGTCTTTCTAAAAAACTTTCCTTTTTCTGGTCATTGATTGCTAATTAAAAAGCATACATAATTTAATAATTAGGCTAATGCAAATGAAACATTACTAAACACTGTGTTATAATAGAATTGTTAGTTTAATAATCTTTCTATTATGTGCTTAACTTTAGTACCTTTGATATTAACTGCATTATAAAATAAATTCACCTATGACAATTAATTATGAGTAAACATAAGTAAGTCACTAGTAGTAGTTATTACAAGAATATAGAAAGCGTTAATAGCCTATCCAATTAGGAATGAGGCTAGGTCCGATCTAACTTCGGACATAAATCACTGCCCTGTCAATTAAGCTAAGCCTATGAGCAAACTGATCTCTTGATGTTCATGTTCCTATGTTAGAAAACACATATATATACTGACCCTAACTTAATAAAAGCGCACTCAGATTTTACTCTCTTGAAGTGTGTCTGTGTGTCATTTATTCATCGATCCCTGACCACCCTGCGCAATCTCTCAACCCTGAGACGGCCTCATCGTCCATCGCTGTGCTGGTCCACGGCAGGTGGCGCCCAACGTGGGGCCCGACTTGCATTTCATTGTTTTCACCAAAGGAGAGGTAAGTAACGAAGAGGTTGCGTTGGGTAAGCTATCTCCTTCTTGTGTGAGTGTGTGAGTGATGATTTCTCCTAAAATACCCTTCTTTTTTAGACATTCAGGGATAGAATCCTCACTGGGGCGTCCGGAGCTCGCTGATAAAGGGTGATCAGTTTGAGACAGTGAGAAGTTCTTCTAAGTGTAAATATTCTCGTAGTGCTGAGTGTGTGTGAGAGTGTATGAATACGGCTCCAGAGCCTTAGGGCTACGGAGTCTGAGTGGGCTGCACCCGCGGTTCCCGTGGAGGACGTCATAAGGCGTAACGGTCATCTGCTCCTTGGAGCAGCCTGGTCCGGGGTTTATACGGACAGACCTTAGCTAAGACGCCTCCGCAAGTTCCGCGAGGGACACGGGCCGGACAGCACAGTTGAAATAAAGATCTTGGGTGAGTGAACAAAAGCACCACGAGGTCATGGGTCAAGTACAGACCAAAAACAGAGATCTTTTTCTTTCTATACTGAAAAAATATGATTGAAGCACGCGGAATTAAAGTAAATAAAAAAGCTTTGTTACAACTTTATGAATTCATTATGCGGGTATGCCCGTGGTTTCCAGAAAGAAGGCACTCTGTCACTGGAAACTTGGAAAAAGGTAGGAAAAGAAGTAAAAGAATTTTTTGACCTTCATGGGCCATCTCAAGTCCCCACACAGACTTTGTCCTTGTGGGTACAAATTAGAGATTTGTTGATTGATGACACCGAGGCAGAATTGTGGGACAGTCAACAGGGAGAGGTTCAGGATAATACTAAAGACAACAAAAACCTAGAAATAACACCATTACTCGCTCAAGCCTCTGCTCCTATATTAAAAGAATCCTTTCCCATGCAGAGGATGAGCCTAATGATCATGAATATGCTGAAATGCTAGATAAATTAACTTTCAAAAATGACAAACCCTCCCGCCCAGTTGCCACTCTTTTTCCAATCGTTACTAAGCCCCAAACTGCATTACTTAAATATCTTCCTCACGATTGTGTCCTTCAAGGACCCCTAGGTGGCATTCTGGATCAGCAAGAGAGGCCAGTAAAACGGGAGATTTTTCATTTGCCTTTCCCGTGACTGGACCTCCGGTCTTGACTCGCCATGACGATGGCCCTACCTGGAGGCTATTCCTATAAAAACTCTTAAAGAATTACAGTCAGCTATTCAGACAAGGACATAACTCCCCTTATACTTATCAATTATTGACATGTTATCGGCCACTTGGATGACCCCTTATGATTGGCTTAATCTTGCCAAGGCTGTTCTTCCTTCAGGAATGTATGTATTATTTCGCATGGAATATGAGGACCAAGTACATGCCTTCCTTAAGGAACATGATGATATGGTCAAGGCTGAAAAAATTTCCCTTTCTATGTTCATGGGAACAGACAAATATACTGATGTACGCAGACAGGCTGCCCTTCCAAAAGATGTCCTAGTTGAAATTAATACACTAGCAGTTGCCTCATGGAAAAATTTACCTTCACCTGAGCACAAACCCACTAATCTCACCGATATACACCAACGCCAGGATGAAATGTACCAGGATTTTGTGGCTAGATTAGAAACTGCTCTGGATAAGGTTCTTCAATTCTCTGAAGCACGGGATTTGTTGTTTAAACAACTTGCATGGGAAAATGCTAATTCCCATGTAAAGAATTAATTAGACCCATAAGAAAAACTGGTACACTTCAAGATTACATTAAAGTTTGCTTAGATGCTTCCCAGCGGTTGTTCAAGGCATTGCATATGCTGCAGCAATGAAAGGACAACCTTTTGCCACTTTTATTCAGTCAATGCCTCATGGGCGGCGTAACAATCAGGTTTCATGCTTTAGCTGTGGCCAGCCAAACCACACCTCCAAAAATTGCCCAAACAAAGCCCAAGTAATTGCTGAACTTAAACGCCCTATCCCACCAGGCCCATGCCCTCGTTGCAAAAAGGTAATCATTGGGCCAACGAATGTCGTTCTAAATGGCATAAGGATGGCCATAAATTAACCCCTAATTCTAAACAGTCAATTGACTCAAAAAACTCCAGAGGGGCAAGCCCTCAGCCCTGTAAAAGAAAGAGGGTCTCATCAACAACCCCCTAAGCCCGATTCCCCTCCCCAAGTGTCAGTTCATGACCTCCCCCGGGGCACCCGGGCAGTGCTGGTTTGGATCTAGCTGCCTTCAAGGATGTTTATTGTCTTCCACAGAAGATGTGCAATTAGTTGAAACTTATTTAAAGGGACCGCTGCCGGCTGGCTCGGTCGGACTAATAATTGGTCGGAGTTCAAATTACAAAAAGAATTTTGAGGTGTTGCCAGGTATTGTGGATGCGGATTTTACAGGCCGAGTCAAAGTTATGATCCGTCCGTTAAAGGAAACTATTCAAATTCACAAAGATCAAAGAATAGCTCAAATTCTAATTTTAAGTTATGTCAAACTTCCAAACCCAGTTTTAAAAGACAAACGGGGAGACGGTGGTTTCGGCTCCACCGAGGTCGTGGCTTGGACACAGCCCATTACAAAACAGAGACCTTTACAGACAATATATGACAGGTCACATGCATAGCTGGCAAAGACTGGCCCTCGTCATGGCCCATTACTAATTCCTCATCTACTTTAATTGGTTTAGGCATGGCAGACAATGTAGCTCAAAGCTCTCAGCTTTTACATTGGCAAATGAATGAGCATTCTGTTTTCTTTCAGCCATATGTGATTCCTTCCTTGCCCTTTTCGTTATGGGGCCGTGATGTGATGGAATCTATGGGGTTAACTCTCACTGCTCCTGATTTAATTGATGAACAGGCTTTTACTTAGGGGCCATTGTGGAAAATTTATTTGCTGATAAAATTGCTAGGAAAAACAATGATCCTGTCTGGATACCTCAATGGCCCCTTACATCTGACAAAACCCAGGCTATACATGACATTGTCTCTGACCAATTACAAAAAGGGCATTTAGAGCCCTCTAACAGTCCGTGGAATACTCCTGTCTTTGTAATTAAAAAGAAGTCAGGAAAATGGAGGCTTCTTCAGGACCTCTGCTCAATTAATGACACTATGCATGACATGGGAGCCCTTCAACCAGGCCTCCCCTCCCCTGTAGCTGTTCCAAAACAAAATCATATCATAATTATTGATTTGCAAGACTGCTTTTTCACTATTAAACTACACCCTGATGATTCTCCTCGGTTTGCCTTTAGTGTTCCATCCGCTAATTTTAGCCAACCCTGGCAACGCTTTCAATGGAAAGTCCTGCCTCAAGACATGAAAATTCTCCTACCTTATGTCAAAAATTTGTTGATCAGGCTTTACAAGCTACCAGACATAAATTTCCTGATGCATATATCATTCATTACATGGATGACATTCTCCTGAGCCACTCCTCTAAGGAAGGTGTGGAAACGCTTTTACAATGTGTAATTACTGACCTGACCTCCTTGGTCTTGTCATTGCTCCTGACAAAATTCAGCGTGATCGACCACTTAACTCTCTGGGAAAAAAACATTCATGATGATTTCATCATGACTCAAAATCTTCAAATCCGCCTTGATAAACTTTCCACATTAAATGATTTTCAAAAGTTACTTGGAAACATTAATTGGATTCGTCCTTATCTTAAAATTACTACAGGTGATTTACACCCTCTTTTCCAGATATTACAGGGAAATCCTAACCCTAAATCACCTCGGTCCTTGACACCCGAGGCTCTCTCAAAACTGCATCTGGTTGAACAAAAACTTTCTGAAGCTAGAGTTTCTCAAATTGATTATTCATCACCATGGGAATTACTTGTTCTTAAAACTGAATTTACACCTACTGCCTGCCTGTGGCAATCTGGTATTCTTGAATGGCTTTATTTGGCACACAATACAACAAAAAGGGTCACATCTTACGCCTCTATGTGTGCATTTCTGATAATGAAAGGGTTAACACGTTCTAAAGAACTGTTTGCCAAACTTCCCTCCGTTATTGTTGTTCCATATACTAGAACACAGTTTGAATTTCTGCTTCAGAATGACGATGACTGGGACATAGCCTTACTCAGTTTTCCTGGTCAGGTCAAATTCCACCTGCCACAGCACCCTATTTTAAAATTTGCAACGGAAACTGCTTTTACTTTTCCAAGAATTATTTCCTCACAGCCTCTGCATGGAGCTGCCGTTGTTTTTACTGACGGTTCCTCCTCTGGAATTTCGGCAGTATATCATCCTGATCAGCCTCCTATACAGCGTTTCTCTAAAGGAATTTCTGCTCAGCAGGCTGAAATCATTGCTGTAACACTTGCTTTAGAGCATTACACATGTCCTTTGAATTTATATTCTGATTCTAAATATGTGGTCTCTTTGTTTCCGGCAATTGAAACTGCCTTGATATCTGGGTCATCCCATATTTCTTCCTTACTGGCTCACTTACAAACACTGCTATGAGCCAGAACACAAAAATTATTTATTGTCCACATTAGAAGTCATTCTAATCTGCCTGGACCCCTGTCCTTAGGTAATCAGATGGCTGATTTACTTACAAAATCTCCAGCTGTCATGACGGTGGCTCAGGCTCAAGAGAGCCATGCTCTTCATCACCAAAATGCTAATGCTCTACGTCACCGTTTTCAAATTACTAGAGAACAAGCCAGACAAATTGTTCGTGAATGTCCTTCTTGTCCGGATGTTCATCATCCTCCCAAACTAGGAGTTAATCCTCGAGGCTTAAAGCCTCAAGTTCTCTGGCAAATGGATGTGACTCATGTCCCCTCTTTGGGAGAATTTGTTTTGTTCATGTAACTGTTGATACTTTCTCACATGCTGTTCATGCCACTGCCCGTACTGTGAGGCAGTGAAGGATGTTATTCAACACCTTACTGCATGTTTTGCGGTGTTGGGTAAGCCGTTAAAATTAAAAACTGACAATGCTCCTGCATATACTTCCAACTCATTTAAGTCATTTTGTGCCCAATGGCATATTGCTCATGTTACTGGCATCCCTTACAATCCACAAAGTCAAGGTATTATAGAAAGAACTCACCAAATATTAAAAACTCAACTTCACCGTCTACAAAATGTAGCTCGTTTATTCCCCTCAACATCTTTTGCAACATGCTCTGTTTGTAATTAATCATCTTAATTCGGATGACAAAGGTGTCACCCCTATGGTGCGGCATTGGGGATACACTGACGTTTCCCATCTGCCTCAGGTCAAATGGAAAGACCTCCTCACTGGAGCCTGGAAAGGCCCAGATTTACTGCTTGCCTCAGGGCGAGGTTATGCTTATATTTTTCCTCAGGATGCCGACTCCCCTGTCTGGATTCCAGACTGCCTCATCCGCCACTGTCCGTCGGTCCCGGTCCCGAGCGCGAGCTCAGGCTCTCCGCCACCTACGGCAGATGGCGCGTTTGACGAGGAGGATGCGTCGCCTTCAACTCCTGCGGGAGCATCCCAACCGCCTTCCAACCTGGGGTCATATAAAGGCCCTCGCGATGATGGCTGAACACCTGGTGCAACAAAATAATGTTCCACGCACTGCCTTATCAATTTTCATGGCAATTATTGCCGTTTTGACAACTCAGTCCGCACCTGTACAATCGGCCCAATTTTGGGCTTACGTTCCCGAACCACCTTCTGCACCCGGTTCCCTGGACAGAAAACTCTGTCATAAAGGTATATGTTAATGACACCAACCTTCTTGGTGGCTTGGCTGATTTTCACTCTGAACACATGGTTTCTTCCCCTATTGATTATGAGGGCCTATCTGATGGCCCTCCACTTTGTGTCTATGCTAACTCTCTATCCCTTCCTGGTTGTATGATGCTACATTATGTTTTCATGCTCACTGATGCACCACCTCGCACTCCCCCTAAAAGCCATCGAACAAACAACAAAGACCGTGTCATCTGGGATTTAACGTTCATGGCCTTGGACCAATTAACGGCGGACAATGGAATCCGCACCTTCTCCTCACCGCCTTTTACTCCCCCTTTTCCCAACTGTGTTCAAAAATACCGGGATGTTGACCAATTCTGGGATTCCCTTATTTCCTACCAAGTTTGGCTGCACTGTGGTTTTTCTCAAGCAATGCCTATATCCCCTCTTATGTCTCAGTTTACTGTATATGATTTTTCATTTGCTGTTCCAACCCTTCCCTATAGAAAGTTTTCTGTTGGATGGGTGCCACCCATGTATGCTTTTAATCATCACAATAAGACTTATTTTCAGCCTGAACTCTTTCGTCTTTTCGCTGCCTTTGATGATGTACACTTCAAACAACCTGGACAGGACACCGCTAAGATCCCAGTGCATCCCTGCGTTGAATATTCCTTCGCTCTACTTCTGGGAAATGCCTCAGCTACACACATTCAATTGCGTGGGACTTCTTACTCTGTACATTGTTCTGGCTGTGTTGTTACTAATTGTATTACCCCCTCTCTTGCTCGTGTATATCCTGTGGTGGTCTTACTTAAAAGACCCCCCTATGTTATGTTACCTGTTGATTTACATGATATGCCTTGGTATGATAATACTGCCATGCAAATTTTAGATGAAGTACATGCCCTTCTTTGTCCTAAATGTTTATTGCCACCTTTATTCTAGGAATTGCTGCTCTAATTTCCCTGGTTACCTCCTTAGCTACTTCCTCTGTTGCTTTAATTCAGGAAGCTAAGACAGCTTCTTTTGTAAATGACCTTACCAAAAATGTGACCATGGCACTCTCTGTGCAGCGGGACATTGACTACAAGTTAGAAAGAAAGATAAATGCCCTGGAAGAAATTGTTATTGCCATTGGAGATGAAGTTCAGCTGCTTAAGCAGCAATTATCCACTCTCTGCCACGTTCATTTTCATTTCATTTGTGTTACACCTTTGCGTTATAATTCCTCTCTACATTGGAATCTTACTAAACATCACCTATTGGGCATCTGGCATGACAATGACCTCTGTTTCTCTGTTCCTGGGAATTGCTGCTTTGATAGCAATTGTTACTTCACTTGCAGCCTCATCTGTTGCCCTGGTACAGGAAACTCATACAGCACATTTTGTTAATGACCTCACACAAAATGTAACTTTAGCACTTGCCTTGCCAACATTCCATTGATAAAAAAATGGAACAGCAACTTAATTCCTTGGAGGAAACAGTACTGGCTTTGGGAGAAGAAGTTCAGCAAATTAAGAGACTTCTCTCCACTCGTTGTCATGCACAGTTTAAATTTATCTGTGTCACGCCCAAACCGTATAATTCATCTTTTGATTGGGCTTTTGTTAATTATCATTTACTAGGTATTTGGTGTGAAAGTGACACTAGTCATGATTTGTCTTCACTTCAAGCAGAAATTTCTGCAATGAGCCAGGCTCATCTGTCTGAACCAGCTTTGTCTGATTTCGCATCGACATTTTCTGACTCTCTACGTTCCTTGGCTCCCTCTAATTGGTTACACTTTTAATTTCATTTGGAATAATTATGTTAATAGTCTTGGTTTGTTGCCTTATGGTTCCTGTGTTTTGAAATTACTTAGCAGAAATGTGAAGACACTTCGTCGAGATATGCATTTTATGCAGCTTCAATTTAAAAAAAAAGGGGGAACTGTGGCAGCTCCTGAGAGCAATGTGACTATTGCCACAATTTCTCATTAAAATAGAGTGGCTGTGCTGTGTGGTACATAAGTCCCTCTTCCCCTGTGTGCTGGACTGGACAGTCAATGACGGGTAAGATCAGAAAGGAGTTTCTGACAACCTAAGACAGACGCAGTCCCCAAGGGGATTTTAATGATTCCCACCTTTCACTTATGGAAAATAACTAGGAAAACAGGACTGGAAGATGTTGAGGCACAACCAAGTCATGTTGTTAATCATTACTAGGCAGCAGTTTCACATTAAAGGAATGCAATCATGGCCAAGGAATCTGGTTCTATTGTTTTCAGTAAACTTGTAACCAAGTAGAATTATAGGAATAATAAGTAGAAATGGAGCTATAAAAGTAAGATTATGATAGGTATATATAATCATAACAGTGAATCGCAAGACCTAGAACAGACCTCCACTGAGGGGGGTAATATATGAAATGTTCTTGATTTGTTGCTGATTTCTTGGTAAATAATAAACAAGATGTTATGTTGTTCATGTTTTACTGCATTTATGAACAATCTGATAAATGATTAACCACATATGTGAAAAACATAATGAAGTAATCACTGTGAAAATGTATAAAAAAGAGATGGTTGATCCTCATAAATTGCACTCAGATTTTCACTCTCCTTGAGTGTGTCTGTGTGTCATTCTTGTCCCTCGGCCTAATTCCTTCGACCACCCTTTCTCATTCTCGCTCAAACCCTGAGATTGTCTCAATATCCCGCTGCCGCTGGGATGGTCCGCGGAAGGCGGGGTGAGGCTCCGGCCAGGAGCGGAGCCTGGGGCTCATCAGCGCTGCTGGGGCCAGGTGCGGACACTTCCCCTTTGAGTGGTGCTGGCTTGCCAGGGGCTTTTTTCCGCGCCGGGCTGTGTGCCTGCAGTTTTGGAAGAGGCCGCGGTCGCCGCTTGTCCCTGGCTTCCAGGGGGTGCCCTCCCCTGACCGGGACACCGGGCCTCCGACTAGGGCGTCTGCGGGCGCACGGCCCCGCCTCTGGGGCTCTGAGTGCGAGTGAGGTTGCAGACGTGCCCCGGGAGGAAGGTTTGGGCTTCTGCGAAGGGGAAGAGGGCCCGTTCCCCCATGGGGGAGGACAATCCCGTACCCCCTTGGGTGCAGGGTGGCCCCAGTCCGCTGGGGGCTGAGGGTCCCCGAACCCCCTCACCAGCGCCCCTCGCGGCGGCCCTAGGAAGTGCACCTGTGTGCAGCCAGATTCGGGTGGGCGGGGTCAGGCTCCGGCCAGGGGCGGTGCCTGGGGCTCATCAGCACTGCTGGGCAAGTTGCGGACTCTTCCCACTTTGAGTGGTGCTGGCTTGTCCGGGGCTTTTCTGCGCCGGCCTGTGTGCCTGCAGTTTTGGAAGAGGCCGCGGTCGCCACTTGTCCCTGGCTTCCAGGGGGTGCCTTCCCCTGACCGGGACCCCGGCCCTCCGTCTAGGGTGTCTGCGGTCGCACGGCCCGCCACTGGGGCTGTGAGTGCCAGAGGAGTGTGCAGGCGTGCCCCGGGAGGAAGGTTTGGGCTTCCGCAAAGGGATTGAGGGCCCCTTTCCCCCATGGGGGAGGACAGTCCCGTTCCCCCATGGGTGAATGGGTGCCCCAGCCCGGTGGGCGCTGAGGTTACCTGAACCCGCTCACCAGCGCCCCCTAGCGGCGGCCCTAGGAATTGAACCTGTGCGTAGCCAGAGTCGGGTGGGCGGTGTCAGGCTCCGGCCAGGGGCAGAGCCTAGGGCTCATCAGCGCTGCTGGGCCAGGTGCGGACTCTTCCCCTTTGAGTGGGGCTGGCTTGCCCGGGGCTTTTTTCCGCGCCGGCCTGTAGGCATGCAGTTATGGAAGAGGCTGCGGTCGCCGCTTTTCCCTGGCTTCCAGGGGGTGCCCTCCCCTGACGGGACCCCGGGCCGCCGTCTAGGGCGTCTACGGGCGCACGGCCCCGCCGCTGGGGCTCTGAGTGCGAGTGAGTGTGCAGGCGTGCCCTGGGAGGAAGGTTTGGGCTTACGCGACGGGGAAGAGTGCCCAGTTCCCCCATGGGGGAGGACAATCCCGTACCCCAGTGGGTGCAGGGGTGGCCCCAGAACGGTGGGGGCTGAGGGTCCCCGAACACCCTCACCAGCGCCCCCTAGCTGAGACCCTAGAAAGTGCTCCTGTGCCCAGCCATAGTCTGGTGTCGGTGTTAGGCTGCGGCCAGGGGCGGATTCGGGGGCTCATCAGCGCTGCTGGGCCAGGTGCGGATTCTTCCCCTTTGAGTGGTACTGGCGGCCCGGGGCTTTTTTCTGCGCCGGACTGTGTGCCTGCAGTTTTGGAAGAGGCCGCAGTCGCTGCTTCTCCCTGGCTTCCAGGTGGTGCCCTCACGTGACCGGGACCCCGGCCTTCCGTGTAGGGCGTCTGCGGGCGCACGGCCCACCGCTGGGCTGTGAGGGCGAGAGGAGGGTGCAGGCGTGCCCCGGGAGGAAGGTTTGGGCTTCCTCGAAGGGGAAGAGGTCCCCGTTCCCCCATGGGGGAGGATAATCCCGTACCCCCATGGTTGCATTTTGTGCCCCAGCCCAGTGGGGGCTTAGGGTCCCCGAACACCCTCACCAGCGCCCCCTAGCGGCGGCCCTAGGTAGTACACCTGTGCGCAGCAAGAGTCGGGTGGGCGGGGTTAGTCTCCGGCCAGGGGCGGAGCCTGGGGGGCTCATCAGCGATGGTGGGCCAGGTGAGGTCTCTTCCCCTTTAAGTGGTGCTGGCTAACTCGGGGCTTTTTTCTGCGCCGGCCTGTGTGCCTGCAGTTTTGGAAGAGGCCGCGTTCGCCGCTTGTCCCTGACTTCCAGGGGGTGCCCTTCCCTGACCGGACCCCGGCCCACTGTCTAGGGCGTTTGCAGGCGCAAGGCCCCGCCGCTGGGGCTGTGAGTGCGAGATGAGGGTGCAGGCGTGCCTAGGGAGGAAGGTTTGGGCTTCTGCGAAGGGGAAGGGGCCCCGTTCCCCCATGGGGGAGGACAATCCCGTACCCCCATAGGTGCAGGGGTGGCCCCAGCCTGGTGGGGCTGAGGGTCCCCGAGCCCCTCACCAGCGCCTCTTAGCTCAGCCCTAGGAAGTGCACTTGTGCACAGCCAGAGTCGGCGGGCGGGGTCAGGCTCCGGCCAGGGGCGGAGCCTGGGACTCATCAAGCGCTGCTGGGCCAGGTACGGACTCCTCCCCTTGAGTGGTGCTGACTTGCCCTGGGCTTTATTCCACGCCGGCCTGTGTGCCTGCAGTTTTGTAAGAGGCCGCGGTCGCCGGTTCTCCTGCCTTGCAGGGGGTGCCCTCCCGTGACGGGGACCCGGCCCTCCGTGTCGGGCGTCTGCGGGCGCACGGCCTCTCCGCTAGGGATGTGAGTGCGAGAGGAGGGTGCAGGTGTGCCGCGGGAGGATGGTTGGGCTTCCAGAGGGGAAGAGGGCCCAGTTCCCACATGGGGGAGGACAATCCCATACCCCCATGGGTGCAGGGTTGGCCCCAGCCCGGTGGGAGCTGAGGGTCCCCGAAACCCATCACCAGCGCCCCCTATCAGCGGCCCTTGGAAGTGCACCTGTGTGCAGCCAGAGTCGGGTGGGCGGGGTCAGGCTCCGACCAGGGCGGAGCCTGGGCTCATCAGCGCTGCTGGGGCAGGTGCGGACTATTACCCTTTGAGTGGTGCTGGCTTGCCCGGGGCTTTTATCCGCGCCGGCCTGTGTGCCTGCAGTTTTGGAAGAGGGCGCGGGTCGTCGCTAGTCCTGGCTTCCAGGGGGTGGTCTCCCCTGAGCGGACCCCGGTCCTCCGTTTAGGGCGTCTGCGGGCGCACAGCCCCGCCGCTGAGGCTGTGAGTGCGAGAGGAGGGTGCAGGCATGCCCCGGGAGGAAAATTTGGGCTTCCACGAAGGAGAAGAGGGACCCGTTCCCCCATGGGGTAGGACAATCCCGTACCCCCATGGGTGCAGTGGTGGCCCCAGCCTGGTGGGGTCTGAGGGTCCACGAATCCCCTCACCAGCGCCGCCTAGCGGCGGCCCTTGTAAGTGCACCTGTGTGCAGCCAGAGTCAGGTGGGCGGGGTCAGGCTCCGGCCAGGGGCGGAGCCTGGGGATCATCAACGCTGCTGGGCCAGGTGCGGACTCTTCCCCTTTGGGTGGTGCTGGCTTGTCCGTGGCTTTTTTCCTAGCCGGCATGTGTGCCTGCTGTTTTGGGAAGAGGCCGTGGTCGCCGCTTGTCCCTGGCTTCCAGGGGGTGCCCTCCCCTTACGGGGATCCCGGCCCTCCCTCTAGGGCGTCTGCGGGCTCCCGGCCCCGCACTGGAGCTGTGAGTGCGAGAGGAGGTGCAGGCGTGCCCCGGGAGGAAGGTTTGCGCTTCCGCGAAGGGGAAGAGGGCCCCGTTCCCCCATGCGGGAGCACAATCACGTATCCCCATGTGTGCAGTGTTGGCCCTAGGCCCGTGGGTGCTGAGGGTCCCCGAACCCCCCTCACCAACGCAGCCTAGCGGCAGACCTAGGAAGTGCACCTGTGCGCAGACGAGTTGGGTGGGCGGGGTCAGGCTCCGGCCAGGGGCGGAGCATGGGGCTCATCAAGCACTGCTGGGCCATGTGCGGAATCTTCCCCTGTGAGTGGTGCTGGCTTGCCGGGGGCTTTTTTCCGCGCCTTCCTGTGTGCCTGCAGTTTTGGAAGAGACCGTGGTCGCCGCTTGTCCCTTGCTTCCAGGGGGTGCCCTCCCTGACCGGGACCCCGCCCTCCGTCTAGGGCGTCTGCGGACGCACGGCCCCGCCGCTGGGGCTGTGAGTGCGAGAGGAGGTTGCAGGCGTGCCCCGGGAGGAATGTTTGGGCTTCCGTAAAGGGGAAGAAGGCCCCATTCCCCCATGGGGGAGGACAATCCCGAACCCCCATGTGTGCAGGGTGGCCCCAGCCTGGTGGGGGCTGAGGGTCCCCGAAGCCCTCACCAGGGCCCCCTAGCGGAGGCCCTTGGAAGTGCATCTGTGCCCTGCCAGAGTCGGGTGGGCGGAGTCAGGCTCCGGCCAGGTGCTGAGCCTGGTGCTCTTCAGCTCTGCTAGGCCAGGTGCGGACTCTTCCCCTTTGAGTGGTGCTGGCTTGCCCGGGGCTTTTTTCCACGCCTGCCTGTGTGCCTGCAGTTTAGGAAGAGGTCGTGGTCGCTGCTTGTCCCTTCCTTCCAGGAGGTGCCCTCCCCTGAGCGGTAACCCGGGACTCTGTCTAGGGCGTCTGAGGGCGCACGGCCCTGCCGCTGAGGCTGTGAGTGCGAGAGGACGGTGCAGGCGTGCTCCAGGAGGAAGGTTTGGGCTTCCACGAAGGGGAAGAAGGCCCCGTTCCCCCTTGGGGGAGGACAATCCCGTACCCCCATGGGTGCAGGGGTGGCCCCAGCCCGGTGGGGTGTGAGGGTCCCCGAACCCCCTCAACTGCGCCCCCTAGCGGCGGCCCCAGGAAGTGCACCCGTGTGCAGCCAGAGTCGGGTGGGCGGGGCAAGCTCCAGCCAGGGGCGGAGCCTGCGGATCATCAGCGCTGCTAGGCCAGGTGCGGACTCTTCCCCTTTGAGTGGTGTTGGTTTGCCCGGGGCTTTTTTCAGAGCCGGCCTGTGTGCCTGCAGTTTTGGAAGAGGCCGTGGTCGCCGCTTGTCCCTGGCTTCCAGGGGGTGCCCTCCCCTGACCGGAACCCCGGCCCTACTTTTAGGGAGTCTGCGGGCGCACGGCCCCACCTCTGGGGTGTGAGTGCAAGAGGAGGGTGCAGGCGTGCCCCGGGAGAAAGGTTTGGTCTTCCGCGAAGGGGAAGAGGGCCCCGTTCCGCCATGGGGGAGGACAATCCCGTACTCCATGGCTGCATGGGTGGTCCCAGCCCGGTGGGTGCTGAGGGTCCCCGAACCCCCTCACCAGCGCCCCCTAGCGGCGGATCTAGGAAAGTGCACCTGTGCGCAGTCAGAGTCGGTGGGCGGGGTCAGTCTCCGGCCAGGGGCAGAGCCTGGGGCTCAATGGCGCTGCTGGGCCAGGTGTGGACTCTTTGAGTAGTGCTGGCTTGCCCGGGGCTTTTTTCCGCGCCGGCCTGTGTGCCTGCCGTTTTGGAAGAGGCCGCGGTCGCCGCTTGTGCCTGGCTTCCAGGGGGTGCCCCCCCTGACCTGGACTCTGGCCCGCCGTCTAGGCATCTGCGGGCGCACGGCCCCGCCTCTGGGGCTGTGAATGCAAGAGGAGGGTTGCAGGCGTGCTCCGTGAGGAAGGTTTGGGCATCCGCGAAGGGGAAGAGGGCCCCGTTCCCCCATGGGGGAGCAAAATCCTGTACCCCCATTTGTGCAGGGTTGGCCACAGCCCGGTGGGGCTGAGGGTCCCCGTACCCCTCACCAGCCCCCCCTAGCCGCGGACCTTGGAAGTGAACCTGTGCGCAGCCAGAGTCGGGTGGGCGGGGTCAGGCTCCGGCAAGGGGCGGAGCCTGGGGCTCATCAGCGCTGCTGGGCCAGGTGCGGACTCTTCCCCTTTGATTGGTGCTGGCTTGCCTGGGCTTTTTTCCGCGCCGGCCTGTGTGCCTGCAGTTTTGGAAGAGGCCGCGTTCGCCGCTTGTCCCTGGCTTCCAGGGGTGCCCTCCCCTGACCGAGATCCTGGCCCTCTGTCTAGGGCGTCTGTGGGCGCACGGCCCCGCTGCTGGGTCAGTGAGTGCGAGAGGAGGGTGCAAGCGTGCCCTGGGAGGAATTTTGGGCTTCCCAGAAGGGGAAGAGGGACCCGTTCCCACATGGGGGAGGACAATCCCGTACCCCCATGGGTGCAGGCGAGGCCCCAGCCAGGTGGGGGCTGAAAGTCCCCGATCGCCCTCACCAGGGCCCCCTAGCGGCTGCCCTAGCAATTGCACCTGGGCGCAGCCAGAGTTGGGTGGATGGGGTTAGGCTCTGGCCAGAGGCGTAGCCTGGGGCTCATCAGCTCTGCTGGGCCAAATGCAGACTCTTCCCCTTTGAGTGCTGCTGGCTTCCCCGGGGCTTTTTTCCGTGCCGGCTATTGTGCCAGCAGTTTTGGAAGAAGCCCCGGTCGTCGCTTGTCCCTGGCTTCCAGGGAGTGCCCCCCCTGACAGGGACCCCGGCCCTATGTCTAGGGCATCTGCGGGCGCACGGTCCGCCGCTGGGGCTGTGATTGCTAGAGGAGTTTGTAGGCGTGCCCCGGGAGGAATATTTGGGCTTCCGCGAAGGGGAAGAGGGCCCCTTTCCCCCATGGGGGAGGACAATCCCAAACCCCCATGGGTGCAGGTTTGGCCCCAGCCCGGTGGTGGCTGAGGGTCCCCGAAGCCTTCACCAGCGCCCCCTAGCGGCGGCCCTAGGGTGTGCATCTGTGCGCAGCCAGAGTCGGGTGGGCGGGGTCAGGCACCGGCCAGGGGCGTAGCCTGGGGCTCTTCAGCGCTGCTAGGCCAGGTTCGGACTCTTCCACTTTGAGTGCTGGTGGCTTGCCCGGGCCTTTTTTCCGCTCTGGCCTGTGTGCCTGCAATTTTTGAAGAGGCTGCGGTCGTCGCTTGTCCCTGGCTTCCAGGGCGTACCCTCCCCTGACAGGGACCCCGGCCCTCCATCTAGGGCGTCTGCGGGCGCACGGCCCCGCCGCTGGGGCTGTGAGTGTGAGAGAAGGGTGCAGGCGTGCCCCGGGAGAAAGGTTTGGGCTTCCCAGAAGGGGAAGAGTGCCCCGTTCCCCCATGGGGGAGGACAATCCCCTATCCCCATGGGTGCAGGGGTGGCCCCAGCCTGGTGGGGGCTGAGGGGTCCCCGAACCTCCTCACCAGCTCCCCATAGAGGCGGCCCTAGGAAGTGCACCTGTGCGCAGCCAGAGTCGGGTGGCGGGCGGGGTCAGGCTCCAGCCGGGGGCGGACCCGAGTGCTCTTCAGCTCTGCTGGGCCAGGTGAGGACTCTTCCCCTTTGAGTGGTGCTGGCTAGTCTGTGGCTTTCCACGCTGGCCTGTCTGCCTACAGTTTTGGAGGAGGCCGCGGTCGCCGCTTGTCCGTGGCTTACAGGGGGTGCCCTCCCATGACAGTGACCTCAGCCCTCCGTCTAGGGCGTGTTCGGGGGCAGGCCTGCCCCTGGGGGTGTGAGTGCTAGAGGAGGGTGCACGTGACCCCTAGGGGGCAGATTGACCGTACCCCCGAGGGGGAAGTGGGTCCCGATTCCCCATGGGTGTAGAGGTCCCCCTAAGCCCAAGGGGGCTGAGAGTCTCCGAACCACTCCCCCCACTCACCAGCGCCCCCTGCCTGTGGCCCTGAGAACTGCACCTTTGCGCATGCACAGACGGGTGGGCGGGGTCAGGCTCCGGCCAGGGGGCTCACAGAGCTGCCGGGCCAGTTGAGGACTCTTCCCCTTTGAGTGGTGCTGGCTTGCCCGGGGCTTTCCGGGCCGGCCTGTCTGCCTACAGTTTGGAGGAGCGGCCGCGGTTGCCGCTTGTCCGTGGCTTACACGGGCTGCCCTCCCCTGACAGAAAATCGCCCCTCTGTCCAGGGCGACTTCGGGCTCACGGCCGGCCGCTGGGGCTGTGAGTGCAGGAGGAGGGTGCAGGTGTGCCCCGGGAGGAAGATTTTCCGTTCCCCCAAAGAGGAAGAGGGATCTGTTCCCCCACGGGAAAAGACGGTCCAGTACCCCCATGGGTGAAGATGAAACCCTACCCCCTTGGGACGGAGGGTCCCCTATTCTTCTCACCAGCGCCCCCTAGCGGCGGCCCTAGGAATTGCATCAGAGTGTACACAGAGACGGGCGGGCGGGGTCAGGCTCCGGCCAGGGGCGGAGCCTGGGGCTCATCAGCCCTGCTGGGCCAGGTGAGGACGCTTCCCATTTGAGTGGTGCTGGGTTGCCCGGGGCTTTCCGCGCCGGCCTGTGTGCTGCAGTTTTGGTAGAGGCCGCGTTCGCCGCTTGTCCCTGGCTTACAGGGGGTGCCCTTCCCTGACAGGGACCCCGGCCCTCCGTCCAAGGCGTCTGCGGGAGCACAGCCCCGCCGCTGGGGCTGTGAGTGCGAGAAGAGGGTGCAGGCGTGCCGCGGGAGAAAGATTTCGGCTACCGCAAAGGGGAAGAGGGCCCCATTCCCCCACGGGGAAAGACAATCAGTACCCCCATGGGTGCAGATGTGGCCCCAGCCCCGTGGGCCCTGAGGGTCCCCGAACCCCCTCACCAGCGCCCCATATAGGAGGCCATAGGAAGTGCACCTGTGCGCAGGCAGAGTCGGGTGG
>NW_023601433.1:20462545-20477876 GCF_014898055.3 Talpa occidentalis
CAGCACTACTCAAAGAGTCCACACCTGGCCCAGCAGCGCCATTGAGCCCCAGGCTCTGCCCCTGGCCGGAGACTGACCCCGCCCACCGACTCTGACTGCGCACAGGTGCACTTCCTAGATCCGCCGTAGGGGGCGCTGGTGAGGGGGTTCGGGGACCCTCAGCACCCACCGGGCTGGACCACCCATGCAGCCATGGAGTACGGGATTGTCCTCCCCCATGGCGGAACGGGGCCCTCTTCCCCTTCGCGGAAGACCAAACCTTTCTCCCGGGGCACGCCTGCACCCTCCTCTTGCACTCACAGCCCCAGAGGTGGGGCCGTGCGCCCGCAGACTCCCTAAAAGTAGGGCCGGGGTTCCGGTCAGGGGAGGGCACCCCCTGGAAGCCAGGGACAAGCGGCGACCACGGCCTCTTCCAAAACTGCAGGCACACAGGCCGGCTCTGAAAAAAGCCCCGGGCAAACCAACACCACTCAAAGGGGAAGAGTCCGCACCTGGCCCTAGCAGCGCTGATGATCCGCAGGCTCCGCCCCTGGCTGGAGCTTGCCCCGCCCCACCCGACTCTGGCTGCACACAGGTGCACTTCCTGGGCCGCCGCTAGGGGCGCAGTGTGAGGGGGTTCGGGGACCCTCACACCCCACCGGGCTGGGGCCACCCCTGCACCCATGGGGGTACGGGATTGTCCTCCCCAAGGGGGAACGGGGCCTTCTTCCCCTTCGTGGAAGCCCAAACCTTCCTCTGGGCACGCCTGCACCGTCCTCTCGCACTCACAGCCTCAGCGGCAGGGCCGTGCGCCCTCAGACGCCCTAGACAGACAGAGTCCCGGGTTACCGCTCAGGGGAGGGCACCTCCTGGAAGGAAGGGACAAGCAGCGACCACGACCTCTTCCTAAACTGCAGGCACACAGGCAGGCGTGGAAAAAAGCCCCGGGCAAGCCAGCACCACTCAAAGGGGAAGAGTCCCGCACCTGGCCTAGCAGAGCTGAAGAGCACCAGGCTCAGCACCTGGCGGAGCCTGACTCCGCCCACCCGACTCTGGCAGGGCACAATGCACTTCCAAGGGCCTCCGCTAGGGGGCCCTGGTGAGGGCTTCGGGGACCCTCAGCCCCACCAGGCTGGGCCAACCCTGCACACATGGGGTTCGGGATTGTCCTCCCCCATGGGGGAATGGGCCTTCTTCCCCTTTACGGAAGCCCAAACATCCTCCGGGGCACGCCTGCAACCTCCTCTCGCACTCACAGCCCCAGCGGCGGGGCCGTGCGTCCGCAGACGCCCTAGACGGAGGGCCGGGGTCCCGGTCAGGGGAGGGCACCCCCTGGAAGCAAGGGACAAGCGGCGACCACGGTCTCTTCCAAAAACTGCAGGCACACAGGAAGGCGCGGAAAAAGCCCGGCAAGCCAGCACCACTCAAAGGGGAAGATTCCGCACATGGCCCAGCAGTGCTGATGAGCCCCAGGCTCCGCCCTGGCCGGAGCCTGACCCCGCCCACCCAACTCGTCTGCGCACAGGTGCACTTCCTAGGTCTGCCGCTAGGCTGCGTTGGTGAGGGGGGTTCGGGGACCCTCAGCACCCACGGGCCTAGGGCCAACACTGCACACATGGGGATACGTGATTGTGCTCCCGCATGGGGGAACGGGGCCCTCTTCCCCTTCGCGGAAGCGCAACCCTTCCTCCCGGGCACGCCTGCACCTCCTCTCGCACTCACAGCTCCAGTGCGGGGCCGGAGCCCGCAGGACGCCCTAGAGGGAGGGCCGGGATCCCCGTAGGGGAGGGCACCCCCTGGAAGCCAGGGACAAGCGGCGACCACGGCCTCTTCCCAAACAGCAGGCACACATGCCGGCTAGGAAAAAGCCACGGACAAGCCAGCACCACCCAAAGGGGAAGAGTCCGCACCTGGCCCAGCAGCGTTGATGATCCCCAGGCTCCGCCCCTGGCCGGAGCCTGACCCCGCCCACCTGACTCTGGCTGCACACAGGTGCACTTACAAGGGCCGCCGCTAGGCGGCGCTGGTGAGGGGATTCGTGGACCCTCAGACCCACCAGGCTGGGGCCACCACTGCACCCATGGGGGTACGGGATTGTCCTACCCATGGGGAACGGTCCCTCTTCTCCTTCGTGGAAGCCCAAATTTTCCTCCGGGGCATGCCTGCACCCTCCTCTCGCACTCACAGCCTCAGCGGCGGGGCTGTGCGCCCGCAGACGCCCTAAACGGAGGACCGGGGTCCCGCTCAGGGGAGACCACCCCCTGGAAGCCAGGGACTAGCGACGACCGCGCCCTCTTCCAAAACTGCAGGCACACAGGCCGGCGCGGATAAAAGCCCCGGGCAAGCCAGCACCACTCAAAGGGTAATAGTCCGCACCTGCCCCAGCAGCGCTGATGAGCCCCAGGCTCCGCCCCTGGTCGGAGCCTGACCCCGCCCACCCGACTCTGGCTGCACACAGGTGCACTTCCAAGGGCCGCTGATAGGGGGCGCTGGTGATGGGTTTCGGGGACCCTCAGCTCCCACCGGGCTGGGGCCAACCCTGCACCCATGGGGGTATGGGATTGTCCTCCCCCATGTGGGAACTGGGCCCTCTTCCCCTCTGGAAGCCCAAACCATCCTCCCGCGGCACACCTGCACCCTCCTCTCGCACTCACATCCCTAGCGGAGAGGCCGTGCGCCCGCAGACGCCCGACACGGAGGGCCGGGTCCCCGTCACGGGAGGGCACCCCCTGCAAGGCAGGAGAACCGGCGACCGCGGCCTCTTACAAAACTGCAGGCACACAGGCCGGCGTGGAATAAAGCCCAGGGCAAGTCAGCACCACTCAAGGGGAGGAGTCCGTACCTGGCCCAGCAGCGCTTGATGAGTCCCAGGCTCCGCCCCTGGCCGGAGCCTGACCCCGCCCGCCGACTCTGGCTGTGCACAAGTGCACTTCCTAGGGCTGAGCTAAGAGGCGCTGGTGAGGGGCTCGGGGACCCTCAGCCCCCACCAGGCTGGGGCCACCCCTGCACCTATGGGGGTACGGGATTGTCCTCCCCCATGGGGGAACGGGGCCCCCTTCCCCTTCGCAGAAGCCCAAACCTTCCTCCCTAGGCACGCCTGCACCCTCATCTCGCACTCACAGCCCCAGCGGCGGGGCCTTGCGCCTGCAAACGCCCTAGACAGTGGGCCGGGGTCCCGGTCAGGGAAGGGCACCCCCTGGAAGTCAGGGACAAGCGGCGAACGCGGCCTCTTCCAAAACTGCAGGCACACAGGCCGGCGCAGAAAAAAGCCCCGAGTTAGCCAGCACCACTTAAAGGGGAAGAGACCTCACCTGGCCCACCATCGCTGATGAGCCCCAGGCTCCGCCCCTGGCCGGAGACTAACCCCGCCCACCCGACTCTTGCTGCGCACAGGTGTACTACCTAGGGCCCGCCGCTAGGGGGCGCTGGTGAGGGTGTTCGGGGACCCTAAGCCCCCACTGGGCTGGGGCCACAAATGCAACCATGGGGGTACGGGATTATCCTCCCCCATGGGGGAACGGGGACCTCTTCCCTTCGAGGAAGCCCAAACCTTCCTCCCGGGGCACGCCTGCACCCTCCTCTCGCCCTCACAGCCCCAGCGGTGGGCCGTGCGCCCGCAGACGCCCTACACGGAAGGCCGGGGTCCCGGTCACGTGAGGGCACCACCTGGAAGCCAGGGAGAAGCAGCGACTGCGGCCTCTTCCAAAACTGCAGGCACACAGTCCGGCGCAGAAAAAAGCCCCGGGCACGCCAGTACCACTCAAAGGGGAAGAATCCGCACCTGGCCCAGCAGCGCTGATGAGCCCCCGAATCCGCCCCTGGCCGCAGCCTAACACCGACACCAGACTATGGCTGGGCACAGGAGCACTTTCTAGGGTCTCAGCTAGGGGGCGCTGGTGAGGGTGTTCGGGGACCCTCAGCCCCCACCGTTCTGGGGCCACCCCTGCACCCACTGGGGTACGGGATTGTCCTCCCCCATGGGGGAACTGGGCACTCTTCCCCGTCGCGTAAGCCCAAACCTTCCTCCCAGGGCACGCCTGCACACTCACTCGCACTCAGAGCCCCAGCGGCGGGGCCGTGCGCCCGTAGACGCCCTAGACGGCGGCCCGGGGTCCCGGTCAGGGGAGGGCACCCCCTGGAAGCCAGGGAAAAGCGGCGACCGCAGCCTCTTCCATAACTGCATGCCTACAGGCCGGCGCGGAAAAAAGCCCCGGGCAAGCCAGCCCCACTCAAAGGGGAAGAGTCCGCACCTGGCCCAGCAGCGCTGATGAGCCCTAGGCTCTGCCCCTGGCCGGAGCCTGACACCGCCCACCCGACTCTGGCTACGCACAGGTTCAATTCCTAGGGCCGCCGCTAGGGGGCGCTGGTGAGCGGGTTCAGGTAACCTCAGCGCCCACCGGGCTGGGGCCACCCATTCACCCATGGGGAACGGGACTGTCCTCCCCCATGGGGGAAAGGGGCCCTCAATCCCTTTGCGGAAGCCCAAACCTTCCTCCCGGGGCACGCCTGCACACTCCTCTGGCACTCACAGCCCCAGTGGCGGGGCCGTGCGACCGCAGACACCCTAGACGGAGGGCCGGGGTCTCGGTCAGGGGAAGGCACCCCCTGGAAGCCAGGGACAAGTGGCGACCGCGGCCTCTTCCAAAACTGCAGGCACACAGGCCGGCGCAGAAAAAGCCCCGGACAAGCCAGCACCACTCAAAGTGGAAGAGTCCGCAACTTGCCCAGCAGTGCTGATGAGCCCCAGGCACCGCCCCTGGCCGGAGCCTGACCCCGCCCACCCGAATCTGGCTGCACACAGGTGCACTTCCTAGGGCCGCCGCTAGGGGGCGCTGGTGAGGGGGTTCGGGGACCCTCAGCCCCCAGCGGACTGGGGCCACCCCTGCACCCAAGGGGGTACGGGATTGTCCTCCCCCATGGGGGAACGGGGCCCTCTTCCCCTTCGCAGAAGCCCAAACCTTCCTCCCGGGGCACGTCTGCAACCTCACTCGCACTCAGAGCCCCAGAGGCGGGGCCGTGCGCCCGCAGACGCCCTAGTCGGAGGCCCGGTGTCCCGGTCAGGGGAGGGCACCCCCTGGAAGCCAGGGACAAGCGGCGACCGCGGCCTCTTCCAAAACTGCAGGCACACAGCCCGGCGCGGAAAAAAGCCCCTGGCAAGCCAGCACCACTCAAAGGGGAAGTGTCCGCACCTGGCCCAGCAGCGCTGATGAGCCCCAGGCTCCGCTCCTGGCCGGAGCCTCACCCCGCCTTCCGCGGACCATCCCAGCGGCAGCGGGATATTGAGACAATCTCAGGGTTTGAGCGAGAATGAGAAAGGGTGGTCGAAGGAATTAGGCCGAGGGACAAGAATGACACACAGACACACTCAAGGGAGAGTGAAAATCTGAGTGCAATTTATGAGGATCAACCATCTCTTTTTATACATTTTCACAGTGATTACTTCATTATGTTTTTCACATATGTGGTTAATCATTTATCAGATTGTTCATAAATGCAGTAAAACATGAACAACATAACATCTTGTTTATTATTTACCAAGAAATCAGCAACAAATCAAGAACATTTCATATATTACCCCCCTCAGTGGAGGTCTGTTCTAGGTCTTGCGATTCACTGTTATGATTATATATACCTATCATAATCTTACTTTTATAGCTCCCATTTCTACTTATTATTCCTATAATTCTACTTGGTTACAAGTTTACTGAAAACAATAGAACCAGATTCCTTGGCCATGATTGCATTCCTTTAATGTGAAACTGCTGCCTAGTAATGATTAACAACATGACTTGGTTGTGCCTCAACATCTTCCAGTCCTGTTTTCCTAGTTATTTTCCATAAGTGAAAGGTGGGAATCATTAAAATCCCCTTGGGGACTGCGTCTGTCTTAGGTTGTCAGAAACTCCTTTCTGATCTTACCCGTCATTGACTGTCCAGTCCAGCACACAGGGGAAGAGGGACTTATGTACCACACAGCACAGCCACTCTATTTTAATGAGAAATTGTGGCAATAGTCACATTGCTCTCAGGAGCTGCCACAGTTCCCCCTTTTTTTTTAAATTGAAGCTGCATAAAATGCATATCTCGACGAAGTGTCTTCACATTTCTGCTAAGTAATTTCAAAAACACAGGAACCATAAGGCAACAAACCAAGACTATTAACATAATTATTCCAAATGAAATTAAAAAGTGTAACCAATTAGAGGGAGCCAAGGAACGTAGAGAGTCAGAAAATGTCGATGCGAAATCAGACAAAGCTGGTTCAGACAGATGAGCCTGGCTCATTGCAGAAATTTCTGCTTGAAGTGAAGACAAATCATGACTAGTGTCACTTTCACACCAAATACCTAGTAAATGATAATTAACAAAAGCCCAATCAAAAGATGAATTATACGGTTTGGGCGTGACACAGATAAATTTAAACTGTGCATGACAACGAGTGGAGAGAAGTCTCTTAATTTGCTGAACTTCTTCTCCCAAAGCCAGTACTGTTTCCTCCAAGGAATTAAGTTGCTGTTCCATTTTTTTATCAATGGAATGTTGCAAGGCAAGTGCTAAAGTTACATTTTGTGTGAGGTCATTAACAAAATGTGCTGTATGAGTTTCCTGTACCAGGGCAACAGATGAGGCTGCAAGTGAAGTAACAATTGCTATCAAAGCAGCAATTCCCAGGAACAGAGAAACAGAGGTCATTGTCATGCCAGATGCCCAATAGGTGATGTTTAGTAAGATTCCAATGTAGAGAGGAATTATAACGCAAAGGTGTAACACAAATGAAATGAAAATGAACGTGGCAGAGAGTGGATAATTGCTGCTTAAGCAGCTGAACTTCATCTCCAATGGCAATAACAATTTCTTCCAGGGCATTTATCTTTCTTTCTAACTTGTAGTCAATGTCCCGCTGCACAGAGAGTGCCATGGTCACATTTTTGGTAAGGTCATTTACAAAAGAAGCTGTCTTAGCTTCCTGAATTAAAGCAACAGAGGAAGTAGCTAAGGAGGTAACCAGGGAAATTAGAGCAGCAATTCCTAGAATAAGGGTGGCAATAAAACATTTAGGACAAAGAAGGGCATGTACTTCATCTAAAATTTGCATGGCAGTATTATCATACCAAGGCATATCATGTAAATCAACAGGTAACATAACATAGGGGGGTCTTTTAAGTAAGACCACCACAGGATATACACGAGCAAGAGAGGGGGTAATACAATTAGTAACAACACAGCCAGAACAATGTACAGAGTAAGAAGTCCCACGCAATTGAATGTGTGTAGCTGAGGCATTTCCCAGAAGTAGAGCGAAGGAATATTCAACGCAGGGATGCACTGGGATCTTAGCGGTGTCCTGTCCAGGTTGTTTGAAGTGTACATCATCAAAGGCAGCGAAAAGACGAAAGAGTTCAGGCTGAAAATAAGTCTTATTGTGATGATTAAAAGCATACATGGGTGGCACCCATCCAACAGAAAACTTTCTATAGGGAAGGGTTGGAACAGCAAATGAAAAATCATATACAGTAAACTGAGACATAAGAGGGGATATAGGCATTGCTTGAGAAAAACCACAGTGCAGCCAAACTTGGTAGGAAATAAGGGAATCCCAGAATTGGTCAACATCCCGGTATTTTTGAACACAGTTGGGAAAAGGGGGAGTAAAAGGCGGTGAGGAGAAGGTGCGGATTCCATTGTCCGCCGTTAATTGGTCCAAGGCCATGAACGTTAAATCCCAGATGACACGGTCTTTGTTGTTTGTTCGATGGCTTTTAGGGGGAGTGCGAGGTGGTGCATCAGTGAGCATGAAAACATAATGTAGCATCATACAACCAGGAAGGGATAGAGAGTTAGCATAGACACAAAGTGGAGGGCCATCAGATAGGCCCTCATAATCAATAGGGGAAGAAACCATGTGTTCAGAGTGAAAATCAGCCAAGCCACCAAGAAGGTTGGTGTCATTAACATATACCTTTATGACAGAGTTTTCTGTCCAGGGAACCGGGTGCAGAAAAGGTGGTTCGGGAACGTAAGCCCAAAATTGGGCCGATTGTACAGGTGCGGACTGAGTTGTCAAAACGGCAATAATTGCCATGAAAATTGATAAGGCAGTGCGTGGAACATTATTTTGTTGCACCAGGTGTTCAGCCATCATCGCGAGGGCCTTTATATGACCCCAGGTTGGAAGGCGGTTGGGATGCTCCCGCAGGAGTTGAAGGCGACGCATCCTCCTCGTCAAACGCGCCATCTGCCGTAGGTGGCGGAGAGCCTGAGCTCGCGCTCGGGACCGGGACCGACGGACAGTGGCGGATGAGGCAGTCTGGAATCCAGACAGGGGAGTCGGCATCCTGAGGAAAAATATAAGCATAACCTCGCCCTGAGGCAAGCAGTAAATCTGGGCCTTTCCAGGCTCCAGTGAGGAGGTCTTTCCATTTGACCTGAGGCAGATGGGAAACGTCAGTGTATCCCCAATGCCGCACCATAGGGGTGACACCTTTGTCATCCGAATTAAGATGATTAATTACAAACAGAGCATGTTGCAAAAGATGTTGAGGGGAATAAACGAGCTACATTTTGTAGACGGTGAAGTTGAGTTTTTAATATTTGGTGAGTTCTTTCTATAATACCTTGACTTTGTGGATTGTAAGGGATGCCAGTAACATGAGCAATATGCCATTGGGCACAAAATGACTTAAATGAGTTGGAAGTATATGCAGGAGCATTGTCAGTTTTTAATTTTAACGGCTTACCCAACACCGCAAAACATGCAGTAAGGTGTTGAATAACATCCTTCACTGCCTCACCAGTACGGGCAGTGGCATGAACAGCATGTGAGAAAGTATCAACAGTTACATGAACAAAACAAATTCTCCCAAAAGAGGGGACATGAGTTACATCCATTTGCCAGAGAACTTGAGGCTTTAAGCCTCGAGGATTAACTCCTAGTTTGGGAGGATGATGAACATCCGGACAAGAAGGACATTCACGAACAATTTGTCTGGCTTGTTCTCTAGTAATTTGAAAACGGTGACGTAGAGCATTAGCATTTTGGTGATGAAGAGCATGGCTCTCTTGAGCCTGAGCCACCGTCATGACAGCTGGAGATTTTGTAAGTAAATCAGCCATCTGATTACCTAAGGACAGGGGTCCAGGCAGATTAGAATGACTTCTAATGTGGACAATAAATAATTTTTGTGTTCTGGCTCATAGCAGTGTTTGTAAGTGAGCCAGTAAGGAAGAAATATGGGATGACCCAGATATCAAGGCAGTTTCAATTGCCGGAAACAAAGAGACCACATATTTAGAATCAGAATATAAATTCAAAGGACATGTGTAATGCTCTAAAGCAAGTGTTACAGCAATGATTTCAGCCTGCTGAGCAGAAATTCCTTTAGAGAAACGCTGTATAGGAGGCTGATCAGGATGATATACTGCCGAAATTCCAGAGGAGGAACCGTCAGTAAAAACAACGGCAGCTCCATGCAGAGGCTGTGAGGAAATAATTCTTGGAAAAGTAAAAGCAGTTTCCGTCGCAAATTTTAAAATAGGGTGCTGTGGCAGGTGGAATTTGACCTGACCAGGAAAATTGAGTAAGGCTATGCCCCAGTCATCGTCATTCTGAAGCAGAAATTCAAACTGTGTTCTAGTATATGGAACAACAATAACGGAGGGAAGTTTGGCAAACAGTTCTTTAGAACGTGTTAACCCTTTCATTATCAGAAATGCACACATAGAGGCGTAAGATGTGACCCTTTTTGTTGTATTGTGTGCCAAATAAAGCCATTCAAGAATACCAGATTGCCACAGGCAGGCAGTAGGTGTAAATTCAGTTTTAAGAACAAGTAATTCCCATGGTGATGAATAATCAATTTGAGAAACTCTAGCTTCAGAAAGTTTTTGTTCAACCAGATGCAGTTTTGATAGAGCCTCGGGTGTCAAGGACCGAGGTGATTTAGGGTTAGGATCTCCCTGTAATATCTGGAAAAGAGGGTGTAAATCACCTGTAGTAATTTTAAGATAAGGACGAATCCAATTAATGTTTCCAAGTAACTTTTGAAAATCATTTAATGTGGAAAGTTTATCAAGGCGGATTTGAAGATTTTGAGTCATGATGAAATCATCATGAATGTTTTTTCCCAAATAGTTAAGTGGTCGATCACGCTGAATTTTGTCAGGAGCAATGACAAGACCAAAGGAGGTCAGGTCAGTAATTACACATTGTAAAAGCGTTTCCACACCTTCCTTAGAGGAGTGGCTCAGGAGAATGTCATCCATGTAATGAATGATATATGCATCAGGAAATTTATGTCTGGTAGCTTGTAAAGCCTGATCAACAAATTTTTGACATAAGGTAGGAGAATTTTTCATGTCTTGAGGCAGGACTTTCCATTGAAAGCGTTGCCAGGGTTGGCTAAAATTAGCGGATGGAACACTAAAGGCAAACCGAGGAGAATCATCAGGGTGTAGTTTAATAGTGAAAAAGCAGTCTTGCAAATCAATAATTATGATATGATTTTGTTTTGGAACAGCTACAGGGGAGGGGAGGCCTGGTTGAAGGGCTCCCATGTCATGCATAGTGTCATTAATTGAGCAGAGGTCCTGAAGAAGCCTCCATTTTCCTGACTTCTTTTTAATTACAAAGACAGGAGTATTCCACGGACTGTTAGAGGGCTCTAAATGCCCTTTTTGTAATTGGTCAGAGACAATGTCATGTATAGCCTGGGTTTTGTCAGATGTAAGGGGCCATTGAGGTATCCAGACAGGATCATTGTTTTTCCTAGCAATTTTATCAGCAAATAAATTTTCCACAATGGCCCCTAAGTAAAAGCCTGTTCATCAATTAAATCAGGAGCAGTGAGAGTTAACCCCATAGATTCCATCACATCACGGCCCCATAACGAAAAGGGCAAGGAAGGAATCACATATGGCTGAAAGAAACCAGAATGCTCATTCATTTGCCAATGTAAAAGCTGAGAGCTTTGAGCTACATTGTCTGCCATGCCTAAACCAATTAAAGTAGATGAGGAATTAGTAATGGGCCATGATGAGGGCCAGTCTTTGCCAGCTATGCATGACCTGTCATATATTGTCTGTAAAGGTCTCTGTTTTGTAATGGGCTGTGTCCAAGCCACGACCTCGGTGGAGCCGAAACCACCGTCTCCCCGTTTGTCTTTTAAAACTGGGTTTGGAAGTTTGACATAATTTAAAATTAGAATTTGAGCTATTCTTTGATCTTTGTGAATTTGAATAGTTTCCTTTAACGGACGGATCATAACTTTGACTCGGCCTGTAAAATCCGCATCCACAATACCTGGCAACACCTCAAAATTCTTTTTGTAATTTGAACTCCAACCAATTATTAGTCCGACCGAGCCAGCCGGCAGCGGTCCCTTTAAATAAGTTTCAACTAATTTCACATCTTCTGTGGAAGACAATAAAACATCCTTGAAGGCAGCTAGATCCAAACCAGCACTTCCCAGGGTGCCCCGGGGGAGGTCATGAACTGACACTTGGGGAGGGGAATCGGGCTTAGGGGGTTGTTGATGAGACCCTCTTTCTTTTACGGGGCTGAGGGCTTGCCCCTCTGGAAGTTTTTTGAGTCAATTGACTGTTTAGAATTAGGGGTTAATTTATGGCCATCCTTATGCCATTTAGAACGACATTCGTTGGCCCAATGATTACCTTTTTTGCAACGAGGGCATGGGCCTGGTGGGATAGGGCGTTTAAGTTCAGCAATTACTTGGGCTTTGTTTGGGCAATTTTTGGAGGTGTGGTTTGGCTGGCCACAGCTAAAGCATGAAACCTGATTGTTACGCCGCCCATGAGGCATTGACTGAATAAAAGTGGCAAAAGGTTGTCCTTTCATTGCTGCAGCATATGCAATGCCTTGAACAACCGCTGGGGAAGCATCTAAGCAAACTTTAATGTAATCTTGAAGTGTACCAGTTTTTCTTATGGGTCTAATTAATTCTTTACAAAGGGAATTAGCATTTTCCCATGCAAGTTGTTTAAACAACAAATCCCGTGTTTCAGAGAATTGAAGAACCTTATCCAGAGCAGTTTCTAATCTAGCCACAAAATCCTGGTACATTTCATCCTGGCGTTGGTGTATATATCGGTGAGATTAGTGGGTTTGTGCTCAGGTGAAGGTAAATTTTTCCATGAGGCAACTGCTAGTTATTAATTTCAACTAGGACATCTTTTGGAAGGGCAGCCTGTCTGCGTACATCAGTATATTTGTCTGTTCCCATGAACATAGAAAGGGAAATTTTTTCAGCCTTGACCATATCATCATGTTCCTTAAGGAAGGCATGTACTTGGTCCTCATATTCCATGCGAAATAATACATACATTCCTGAAGGAAGAACAGCCTTGGCAAGATTAAGCCAATCATAAGGGGTCATCCAAGTGGCCGATAACATGTCAACAATTTGATAAGTATAAGGGGAGTTATGTCCCGTTGTCTGAATAGCTGACTGTAATTCTTTAAGAGTTTTTATAGGAATAGCCTCCCAGGTAGGGCCATCGTCATGGCGAGTCAAGACCAGAGGTCCAGTCACGGGAAAGGCAAATGAAAAATCTCCCGTTTTACTGGCCTCTCTTGCTGATCCCAGAATGCCACCTAGGGGTCCTTGAAGGACACAATCGTGAGGAAGATATTTAAGTAATGCAGTTTTGGGCTTAGTAAAGATTGGAAAAAGAGTGGCAACTGGGCGGGAGGGTTTGTCATTTTTGAAAGTTAATTTATCTAGCATTTCAGCATATTCATGATCATTAGGCTCATCCTCTGCATGGGAAAGGTATTCTTTTAATATAGGAGCAGAGGCTTGAGCGAGTAATGGTGATATTTCTAGGTTTTTGTTGTCTTTAGTATTATCCTGAACCTCTCCCTGTTGACTGTCCCACAATTCTGCCTCGGTGTCATCAATCAACAAATCTCTAATTTGTACCCACAAGGACAAAGTCTGTGTGGGGACTTGAGATGGCCCATGAAGGTCAAAAAATTCTTTTACTTCTTTTCCTACCTTTTTCCAAGTTTCCAGTGACAGAGTGCCTTCTTCTGGAATCCACGGGCATACCCACATTATGAATTCATAAAGTTGTAACAAAGCTTTTTTATTTACTTTAATTCCGCGTGCTTCAATCATATTTTTCAGTATAGAAAGAAAAAGATCTCTGTTTTTGGTCTGTACTTGACCCATGACCTCGTGGTGCTTTTGTTCACTCACCCAAGATCTTTATTTCAACTGTGCTGTCCGGCCCGTGTCCCTCGCGGGAACTTGCGGAGGCGTCTTAGCTAAGGTCTGTCCGTATAAACCCCGGACCAGGCTGCTCCAAGGAGCAGATGACCGTTACGCCTTATGACGTCCTCCACGGGAACCGCGGGTGCAGCCCACTCAGACTCCATAGCCCTAAGGCTCTGGAGCCGTATTCATACACTCTCACACACACTCAGCACTACGAGAATATTTACACTTAGAAGAACTTCTCACTGTCTCAAACTGATCACCCTTTATCAGCGAGCTCCGGACGCCCCAGTGAGGATTCTATCCCTGAATGTCTAAAAAAGTAGGGTGTTTTAGGAGAAATTCACTCACACACTCACACAAGAAGGAGATAGCTTACCCAATGCAACCTCTTCGTTACTTACCTCTCCTTTTGGTGAAAACAATGAAATGCAAGGTCGGGCCCCACGATGGGCGCCACCTGCCGTGGACCAGCACAGCGATGGACGATGAGGCCGTCTCAGGGTTGAGAGATTGCGCAGGGTGGTCAGGGATTCGATGAATAAATGACACACAGACACACTTCAAGAGTGAAAATCTGAGTGCGCTTTTATTAAGTTAGTGGTCAGTAATATATGTTTTTTCTAAAGGCATAGGAACAGTGAACATCAAAGAGATCAGTTTGCTCATAGGCTTAGCTTCATTGACAGGGCAGTGATTTATGTCCGAAGATACACCTGGACCTAGCCTCATTCCTAATTGGACAGGATATTAACGCTTTCTATATTCTTGTACTAACTACTACTACTATTACTTACTTATGTTTACTCATAATTAATTGTCATAGGAAAATTTATATTATAATGCAGTTAATATCAAAGTACTAAGGTTAAGCACATAATAGAAAGATTATTAACCAACAATTCTATTATAACACAGTGTTTAGTAATGTTTCATTTGCATTAGCCTAATTATTAAATTACGTATGCTTTTTAATTAGCAATCAATGACCAGAAAAAGGAAAGATTTTAGAAAGACAGTTGTAGCAAATAAAAGTTTGTGGGCCTTGAGAAAGCGAGATAAGGTTCCAGGTGGTGAGCATTTCTTTTAATCATCTTTGTGGCAGCTTCCGGTGGTCATTATTTCTTGGCAGGCATTCGGCTTCTCTGCATCTTAGGGAGTTTGCTGTTCTCCCCTGCGCGCATGGTTCCTTGCCCACGCCGGACCTCAGGGACCATGGCAACAGCCATTAGACCTGAAGGTCACTGCAGGGGGGGTGCAGCAGAGGGCACCCCCTGTAAGCCAGGGACAAGCGGCGACCGCGGCCTATCCAAAACTGCAGGCACACAGGCCGGCGCGGAAAGCCCCGGAAAGCCAGCACCACTCAAGGGGAAGAGTCCCCAACTGGCCCCATCAGTGCTGATAAGACCCAGGGTCCGCCCCGGGCGGGAGCCTGACCCCACCCACCCGAATCTGGCTGCGCACAGGTGCACTACTAGGGGTGCCGCTAGGGGGCGCTGGTGAGGGGTTCGGGGACCCTCAGCGCCCTCGGGGCTAGGGGGACATCTGCACCCATGGGGGTACAGAACTTTCCTCCATATGTGGGAACGGGCTGTCTTCCCCTCGGGGGAAGGCTAAATCATCCTCCCGGGGCACGCGTGCACCCTCCACTCGCACTCACAGCCCCAGCGGCAGGCCTTGCGCCCCAGACACCCTAGACCGAGGGCCGGGATCCCTGTCAGTGGAGGCCACCCCCTGTAAGCCAGGGACAAGCGGCGTCCCCGGCCTCTTCCAAAAGTGCAGGCACACAGGCCGGCATGGAAGACCCGGGCAGCCACACCACTCAATGGAGAGTCCTCACTGGCCCAGCAGCGCTGAAGAGCCCTAGGCTCCGCCCCTACTGGAGCCTGACCCCACCCACCCGACTCTTGCTGCGAAGAGGTGCACATCCTAGGGCCGCCGCTAGGGGGCGCTGGCGAGAGGGTTCGGGGACCCACAGCCCCCACATGGCTGGGGCCACCCCTGCACTCATGGGGCTACGGGATTGTCGTCCCCCATGGGTGAACGGGGCCCTCTTCCCCTACGATGAAGCCCAAATCTTCCTCCCGTGACACGCCTGGACCCTCCGCTCGCACTCA
>NW_023601433.1:20477976-20494191 GCF_014898055.3 Talpa occidentalis
CCTGTGCGCAGCCAGAGACGGGTGGGCGGGGTCAGGCTCCGGCCACGGCGGAGCCTGGGACTCATCAGCGATGCTGGGCCAGGTGCGGACTCTTCCCCTTTGAGTGGTGCTGGCGTGCTCGGGGCTTTCCTCGCCGGCCTGTATGCCTGCAGTTTTGGAAGAGGCCATGGTAGCTGCTGGTCTCTCGCTTACAGGGGGTGCCCTACCCTGACCGGGAACCCGGCCCTCCGTCTAGGGCGTCTGCGGGCGCACGACCCCACCGATGGGCTGTGAGTGCGAGCGGAGGGTCCAGGCGTGTCCCGGGAGGAAGATTTGGGCTTCATCGTAGGGGAAGAGGGCCCCGTTCACCCATGGGGGACGACAATCCCGTAGCCCCATGAGTGCAGGGGTGGCCCCGCCATGTGGGGGCTGTGGGTCCCCGAACCCTCTCGCCAGCGCCCCTAGCGGCGGCCCTAGGATGTGCACCTCTTCGCAGCAAGAGTCGGGTGGGTGGGGTCAGGCTCCAGTAAGGGGCGGAGCCTAGGGCTCTTCAGCGCTGCTGGGCCAGTGAGGACTCTTCCCATTTGAGTGGTGCTGGCTGCCCGGGTCTTTCCATGCCGGCCTGTGTGCCTGCACTTTGGAAGAGGCCGGGGACGCCGCTTGTCCCTGGCTTACAGGGGTGGCCTCCACTGACAGGGATCCCGGCCCTCGGTCTAGGGTGTCTGCGGGCGCAAGGCCCTGCCGCTGGGGCTGTGAGTGCGAGTGGAGGGTGCACGCGTGCCCCGGGAGGATGATTTAGCCTTCCCCCGAGGGGAAGACAGCCCCGTTCCCACATATGGAGGAAAGTTCTGTACCCCCATGGGTGCAGATGTCCCCCTAGCCCCGAGGGCGCTGAGGGTCCCCGAACCCCTCACCAGCGCCCCCTAGCGGCACCCCTAGTAGTGCACCTGTGCGCAGCCAGATTCGGGTGGGTGGGGTCAGGCTCCCGCCAGGGGCGGACCCTGGGTCTTATCAGCACTGATGGGCCAGTTGGGGACTCTTCCCCTTTGAGTGGTGCTGGCTTTCCCGGGGCTTTCCGCGCCGGCCTGTGTGCCTGCAATTTTGGATAGGCCGCGGTCGCCGCTTGTCCCTGGCTTACAGGGGGTGCCCTCTGCTGCACCCCCCCTGCAGTTACCTTCAGGTCTAATGGCTGTTGCCATGGTGCCTGAGGTCCGGCGTGGGCAAGGAACCATGCGCGCAGGGGGAGAACAGCAAACTCCCTAAGATGCAGAGAAGCCGAATGCCTGCCAAGAAATAATGACCACCGGAAGCTGCCACAAAGATGATTAAAAGAAATGCTCACCACCTCGAACCTTATCTCGCTTTCTCAAGGCCCACAAACTTTATTCTGCTACAACTGTCTTTCTAAAATCTTTCCTTTTTCTGGTCATTGATTGCTAATTAAAAAGCATACATAATTTAATAATTAGGCTAGTGCAAATGAAACATTACTAAACACTGTGTTATAATAGAATTGTTGGTTTAATAATCTTTCTATTATGTGCTTAACCTTAGTACCTTTGATATTAACTGCATTATAATATAAATTTTCCTATGACAATTAATTATGAGTAAACATAAGTAAGTAATAGTAGTAGTAGTTAGTACAAGAATATAGAAAGCGTTAATATCCTGTCCAATTAGGAATGAGGCTAGGTCCAGGTGTATCTTCGGACATAAATCACTGCCCTGTCAATGAAGCTAAGCCTATGAGCAAACTGATCTCTTTGATGTTCACTGTTCCTATGCCTTTAGAAAAAACATATATATACTGACCAGTAACTTAATAAAAGCGCACTCAGATTTTCACTCTCTTGAAGTGTGTCTGAGTGTCATTTATTCATCGAATCCCTGAACACCCTGCGCAATCTCTCAACCCTGAGACGGCCTCATCGTCCATCGCTGTGCTGGTCCACGGCAGGTGGCGCCCATCGTGGGGCCCGACCTTGCATTTCATTGTTTTCACCAAAAGGAGAGGTAAGTAACGAAGAGGTTGCATTGGGTAAGCTATCTCCTTCTTGTGTGAGTGTGTGAGTGAATTTCTCCTAAAACACCCTACTTTTTTAGACATTCAGGGATAGAATCCTCACTGGGGCGTCCGGAGCTCGCTGATAAAGGGTGATCAGTTTGAGACAGTGAGAAGTTCTTCTAAGTGTAAATATTCTCGTAGTGCTGAGTGTGTGTGAGAGTGTATGAATACGGCTCCAGAGCCTTAGGGCTATGGAGTCTGAGTGGGCTGCACCCGCGGTTCCCGTGGAGGACGTCATAAGGCGTAACGGTCATCTGCTCTTGGAGCAGCCTGGTCCGGGGTTTATACGGACAGACCTTAGCTAAGACGCCTCCGCAAGTTCCCGCGAGGGACACGGGCCGGACAGCACAGTTGAAATAAAGATCTTGGGTGAGTGAACAAAAGCACCAGGGTCATGGGTCAAGTACAGACCAAAAACAGAGATCTTTTTCTTTCTATACTGAAAAATATGATTGAAGCACGCGAATTAAAGTAAATAAAAAAGCTTTGTTACAACTTTATGAATTCATAATGTGGGTATGCCCGTGGATTCCAGAAGAAGGCACTCTGTCACTGGAAACTTGGAAAAAGGTAGGAAAAGAAGTAAAAGAATTTTTTGACCTTCATGGGCCATCTCAAGTCCCCACACAGACTTTGTCCTTGTGGGTACAATTAGAGATTTGTTGATTGATGACACCGAGGCAGAATTGTGGGACAGTCAACAGGGAGAGGTTCAGGATAATACTAAAGACAACAAAAACCTAGAAATATCACCATTACTCGCTCAAGCCTCTGCTCCTATATTAAAGAATACCTTTCCCATGCAGAGGATGAGCCTAATGATCATGAATATGCTGAAATGCTAGATAAATTAACTTTCAAAAATGACAACCCTCCCGCCCAGTTGCCACTCTTTTTCCAATCTTTACTAGCCCAAAACTGCATTACTTAAATATCTTCCTCACGATTGTGTCCTTCAAGGACCCCTAGGTGGCATTCTGGGATCAGCAAGAGAGGCCAGTAAAACGGGAGATTTTTCATTTGCCTTTCCCGTGACTGGACCTCTGGTCTTGACTCGCCATGACGATGGCCCTACCTGGGAGGCTATTCCTATAAAAACTCTTAAAGAATTACAGTCAGCTATTCAGACAACGGGACATAACTCCCCTTATACTTATCAAATTGTTGACATGTTATCGGCCACTTGGATGACCCCTTATGATTGGCTTAATCTTGCCAAGGCTGTTCTTCCTTCAGGAATGTATGTATTATTTCGCATGGAATATGAGGACCAAGTACATGCCTTCCTTAAGGAACATGATGATATGGTCAAGGCTGAAAAAATTTCCCTTTCTATGTTCATGGGAACAGACAAATATACTGATGTACGCAGACAGGCTGCCCTTCCAAAAGATGTCCTAGTTGAAATTAATACACTAGCAGTTGCCTCATGGAAAAATTTACCTTCACCTGAGCACAAACCCACTAATCTCACCGATATATACACCAACGCCAGGATGAAATGTACCAGGATTTTGTGGCTAGATTAGAAACTGCTCTGGATAAGGTTCTTCAATTCTCTGAAACACGGGATTTGTTGTTTAAACAACTTGCATGGGAAAATGCTAATTCCCATGTAAAGAATTAATTAGACCCATAAGAAAAACTGGTACACTTCAAGATTACATTAAAGTTTGCTTAGATGCTTCCCCAGCGGTTGTTCAAGGCTTGCATATGCTGCAGCAATGAAAGGACAACCTTTTGCCACTTTTATTCAGTCAATGCCTCATGGCGGCGTAACAATCAGGTTTCATGCTTTAGCTGTGGCCAGCCAAACCACACCTCCAAAAATTGCCCAAACAAAGCCCAAGTAATGGCTGAACTTAAACGCCCTATCCCACCAGGCCCATGCCCTCGTTGCAAAAAGGTAATCATTGGGCCAACGAATGTCGTTCTAAATGGCATAAGGATGGCCATAAATTAACCCCTAATTCTAAACAGTCAATTGACTCAAAAAACTTCCAGAGGGGCAAGCCCTCAGCCCTGTAAAAGAAAGAGGGTCTCATCAACAACCCCCTAAGCCCGATTCCCCTCCCCAAGTGTCAGTTCATGACCTCCCCCGGGGCACCCTGGGAAGTGCTGGTTTGGATCTAGCTGCCTTCAAGGATGTTTTATTGTCTTCCACAGAAGATGTGAAATTAGTTGAAACTTATTTAAAGGGACCGCTGCTGGCTGGCTCGGTGGGACTAATAATTGGTTGGAGTTCAAATTACAAAAAGAATTTTGAGGTGTTGCCAGGTATTGTGGATGCGGATTTTACAGGCCGAGTCAAAGTTATGATCCGTCCGTTAAAGGAAACTATTCAAATTCACAAAGATCAAAGAATAGCTCAAATTCTATTTTTAAGTTATGTCAAACTTCCAAACCCAGTTTTAAAAGACAAACGGGGAGACGGTGGTTTCGGCTCCACCGAGGTCGTGGCTTGGACACAGCCCATTACAAAACAGAGACCTTTACAGACAATATATGACAGGTCATGCATAGCTGGCAAAGACTGGCCCTCATCATGGCCCATTACTAATTCCTCATCTACTTTAATTGGTTTAGGCATGGCAGACAATGTAGCTCAAAGCTCTCAGCTTTTACATTGGCAAATGAATGAGCATTCTGGTTTCTTTCAGCCATATGTGATTCCTTCCTTGCCCTTTTCGTTATGGGGCCGTGATGTGATGGAATCTATGGGGTTAACTCTCACTGCTCTGATTTATTGATGAACAGGCTTTTACTTAGGGGCCATTGTGGAAAATTTATTTGCTGATAAAATTGCTAGGAAAAACAATGATCCTGTCTGGATACCTCAATGGCCCCTTACATCTGACAAAACCCAGGCTATACATGACATTGTCTCTGACCAATTACAAAAAGGGCATTTAGAGCCCTCTAACAGTCCGTGGAATACTCCTGTCTTTGTAATTAAAAAGAAGTCAGGAAAATGGAGGCTTCTTCAGGACCTCTGCTCAATTAATGACACTATGCATGACATGGGAGCCCTTCAACCAGGCCTCCCCTCCCCTGTAGCTGTTCCAAAACAAATCATATCATAATTATTGATTTGCAAGACTGCTTTTTCACTATTAAACTACACCCTGATGATTCTCCTCGGTTTGCCTTTAGTGTTCCATCCGCTAATTTTAGCCAACCCTGGCAACGCTTTCAATGGAAGTCCTGCCTCAAGACATGAAAAATTCTCCTACCTTATGTCAAAAATTTGTTGATCAGGCTTTACAAGCTACCAGACATAAATTTCCTGATGCATATATCATTCATTACATGGATGACATTCTCCTGAGCCACTCCTCTAAGGAAGGTGTGGAAACGCTTTTACAATGTGTAATTACTGACCTGACCTCCTTTGGTCTTGTCATTGCTCCTGACAAAATTCAGCATGATCGACCACTTAACTCTCTGGGAAAAAACATTCATGATGATTTCATCATGACTCAAAATCTTCAAATCCGCCTTGATAAACTTTCCACATTAAATGATTTTCAAAAGTTACTTGGAAACATTAATTGGATTTGTCCTTATCTTAAAATTACTACAGGTGATTTACACCCTCTTTTCCAGATATTACAGGGAAATCCTAACCCTAAATCACCTCGGTCCTTGACACCCGAGGCTCTATCAAAACTGCATCTGGTTGAACAAAAACTTTCTGAAGCTAGAGTTTCTCAAATTGATTATTCATCACCATGGGAATTACTTGTTCTTAAAACTGAATTTTACCCTACTGCCTGCCTGTGGCAATCTGGTATTCTTGAATGGCTTTATTTGGCACACAATACAAAAAAAGGGTCACATCTTACGCCTCTATGTGTGCATTTCTGATAATGAAAGGTTAACACGTTCTAAAGAACTGTTTGCCAAACTTCCCTCCGTTATTGTTGTTCCATATACTAGAACACAGTTTGAATTTCTGCTTCAGAATGACGATGACTGGGACATAGCCTTACTCAGTTTTCCTGGTCAGGTCAAATTCCACCTGCCACAGCACCCTATTTAAAATTTGCAACGGAAACTGCTTTTACTTTTCCAAGAATTATTTCCTCACAGCCTCTGCATGGAGCTGCCGTTGTTTTTACTGACGGTTCTCCTCTGGAATTTCGGCAGTATATCATCCTGATCAGCCTCCTATACAGCGTTTCTCTAAAGGAATTTCTGCTCAGCAGGCTGAAATCATTGCTGTAACACTTGCTTTAGAGCATTACACATGTCCTTTGAATTTATATTCTGATTCTAAATATGTGGTCTCTTTGTTTCGGCAATTGAAACTGCCTTGATATCTGGGTCATCCCATTTCTTCTTCTTACTGGCTTACTTACAAACACTGCTATGAGCCAGAACACAAAAATTATTTATTGTCCACATTAGAAGTCATTCTAATCTGCCTGGACCCCTGTCCTTAGGTAATCAGATGGCTGATTTACTTACAAATCTCCAGCTGTCATGACGGTGGCTCAGGCTCAAGAGAGCCATGCTCTTCATCACCAAAATGCTAATGCTCTACGTCACCGTTTTCAAATTACTAGAGAACAAGCCAGACAAATTGTTCGTGAATGTCCTTCTTGTCCGGATGTTCATCATCCTCCCAAACTAGGAGTTAATCCTCGAGGCTTAAAGCCTCAAGTTCTCTGGCAAATGGATGTAACTCATGTCCCTCTTTTGGGAGAATTTGTTTTGTTCATGTAACTGTTGATACTTTCTCACATGCTGTTCATGTTCATGCCACTGCCCGTACTGGTGAGGCAGTGAAGGATGTTATTCAACACCTTACTGCATGTTTTGCGGTGTTGGGTAAGCCGTTAAAATTAAAAACTGACAATGCTCCTGCATATACTTCCAACTCATTTAAGTCATTTTGTGCCCAATGGCATATTGCTCATGTTACTGGCATCCCTTACAATCCACAAGTCAAGGTATTATAGAAAGAACTCACCAAATATTAAAAACTCAACTTCACCGTCTACAAAATGTAGCTCGTTTATTCCCCTCAACATCTTTTGCAACATGCTCTGTTTGTAATTAATCATCTTAATTCGGATGACAAAGGTGTCACCCCTATGGTGCGGCATTGGGGATACACTGACGTTTCCCATCTGCCTCAGGTCAAATGGAAAGACCTCCTCACTGGAGCCTGGAAAGGCCCAGATTTACTGCTTGCCTCAGGGCGAGGTTATGCTTATATTTTCCTCAGGATGCCGACTCCCCTGTCTGGATTCCAGACTGCCTCATCCGCCACTGTCCGTCGGTCCCGGTCCCGAGCGCGAGCTCAGGCTCTCCGCCACCTACGGCAGATGGCGCGTTTGACGAGGAGGATGCGTCGCCTTCAACTCCTGCGGGAGCATCCCAACCGCCTTCCAACCTGGGGTCATATAAAGGCCCTCGCGATGATGGCTGAACACCTGGTGCAACAAAATAATGTTCCACGCACTGCCTTATCATCATTTTGCCGTTTTGACAACTCAGTCCGCACCTGTACAATCGGCCCTTTTGGGCTTACGTTCCCGAACCACCTTTTCTGCACCCGGTTCCCTGGACAGAAAACTCTGTCATAAAGGTATATGTTAATGACACCAACCTTCTTGGTGGCTTGGCTGATTTTCACTCTGAACACATGGTTTCTTCCCCTATTGATTATGAGGGCCTATCTGATGGCCCTCCACTTTGTGTCTATGCTAACTCTCTATCCCTTCCTGGTTGTATGATGCTACATTATGTTTTCATGCTCACTGATGCACCACCTCGCACTCCCCCTAAAAGCCATCGAACAAACAACAAAGACCGTGTCATCTGGGATTTAACGTTCATGGCCTTGGACCAATTAACGGCGGACAATGGAATCCGCACCTTCTCCTCACCGCCTTTTACTCCCCCTTTTCCCAACTGTGTTCAAAAATACCGGGATGTTGACCAATTCTGGGATTCCCTTATTTCCTACCAAGTTTGGCTGCACTGTGGTTTTTCTCAAGCAATGCCTATATCCCCTCTTATGTCTCAGTTTACTGTATATGATTTTTCATTTGCTGTTCCAACCCTTCCCTATAGAAAGTTTTCTGTTGGATGGGTGCCACCCATGTATGCTTTTAATCATCACAATAAGACTTATTTTCAGCCTGAACTCTTTCGTCTTTTCGCTGCCTTTGATGATGTACACTTCAAACAACCTGGACAGGACACCGCTAAGATCCCAGTGCATCCCTGCGTTGAATATTCCTTCGCTCTACTTCTGGGAAATGCCTCAGCTACACACATTCAATTGCGTGGGACTTCTTACTCTGTACATTGTTCTGGCTGTGTTGTTACTAATTGTATTACCCCCTCTCTTGCTCGTGTATATCCTGTGGTGGTCTTACTTAAAAGCCCCCCTATGTTATGTTACCTGTTTGATTTACATGATATGCCTTGGTATGATAATACTGCCATGCAAATTTTAGATGAAGTACATGCCCTTCTTTGTCCTAAATGTTTTATTGCCACCCTTATTCTAGGAATTGCTGCTCTAATTTCCCTGGTTACCTCCTTAGCTACTTCCTCTGTTGCTTTAATTCAGGAAGCTAAGACAGCTTCTTTTGTAAATGACCTTACCAAAAATGTGACCATGGCACTCTCTGTGCAGCGGGACATTGACTACAAGTTAGAAAGAAAGATAAATGCCCTGGAAGAAATTGTTATTGCCATTGGAGATGAAGTTCAGCTGCTTAAGCAGCAATTATCCACTCTCTGCCACGTTCATTTTCATTTCATTTGTGTTACACCTTTGCGTTATAATTCCTCTCTACATTGGAATCTTACTAAACATCACCTATTGGGCATCTGGCATGACAATGACCTCTGTTTCTCTGTTCCTGGGAATTGCTGCTTTGATAGCAATTGTTACTTCACTTGCAGCCTCATCTGTTGCCCTGGTACAGGAAACTCATACAGCACATTTTGTTAATGACCTCACACAAAATGTAACTTTAGCACTTGCCTTGCAACATTCCATTGATAAAAAAATGGAACAGCAACTTAATTCCTTGGAGGAAACAGTACTGGCTTTGGGAGAAGAAGTTCAGCAAATTAAGAGACTTCTCTCCACTCGTTGTCATGCACAGTTTAAATTTATCTGTGTCACGCCCAAACCGTATAATTCATCTTTTGATTGGGCTTTTGTTAATTATCATTTACTAGGTATTTGGTGTGAAAGTGACACTAGTCATGATTTGTCTTCACTTCAAGCAGAAATTTCTGCAATGAGCCAGGCTCATCTGTCTGAACCAGCTTTGTCTGATTTCGCATCGACATTTTCTGACTCTCTACGTTCCTTGGCTCCCTCTAATTGGTTACACTTTTTAATTTCATTTGGAATAATTATGTTAATAGTCTTGGTTTGTTGCCTTATGGTTCCTGTGTTTTTGAAATTACTTAGCAGAAATGTGAAGACACTTCGTCGAGATATGCATTTTATGCAGCTTCAATTTAAAAAAAGGGGGAACTGTGGCAGCTCCTGAGAGCAATGTGACTATTGCCACAATTTCTCATTAAAATAGAGTGGCTGTGCTGTGTGGTACATAAGTCCCTCTTCCCCTGTGTGCTGGACTGGACAGTCAATGACGGGTAAGATCAGAAAGGAGTTTCTGACAACCTAAGACAGACGCAGTCCCCAAGGGGATTTTAATGATTCCCACCTTTCACTTATGGAAAATAACTAGGAAAACAGGACTGGAAGATGTTGAGGCACAACCAAGTCATGTTGTTAATCATTACTAGGCAGCAGTTTCACATTAAAGGAATGCAATCATGGCCAAGGAATCTGGTTCTATTGTTTTCAGTAACTTGTAACCAAGTAGAATTATAGGAATAATAAGTAGAAATGGGAGCTATAAAAGTAAGATTATGATAGGTATATATATCATAACAGTGAATCGCAAGACCTAGAACAGACCTCCACTGAGGGGGTAATATATGAAATGTTCTTGATTTGTTGCTGATTTCTTGGTAATAATAAACAAGATGTTATGTTGTTCATGTTTTACTGCATTTATGAACAATCTGATAAATGATTAACCACATATGTGAAAAACATAATGAAGTAATCACTGTGAAAATGTATAAAAAAGAGATGGTTGATCCTCATAAATTGCACTCAGATTTTCACTCTCCCTTGAGTGTGTCTGTGTGTCATTCTTGTCCCTCGGCCTAATTCCTTCGACCACCCTTTCTCATTCTCGCTCAAACCCTGAGATTGTCTCAATATCCCGCTGCCGCTGGATGGTCCGCGGAAGGCGGGGTGAGGCTCCGGCCAGGAGCGGAGCCTGGGGCTCATCAGCGCTGCTGGGCCAGGTGCGGACACTTCCCCTTTGAGTGGTGCTGGCTTGCCAGGGGCTTTTTTCCGCGCCGGCCTCTGTGCCTGCAGTTTTGGAAGAGGCCGCGGTCGCCGCTTGTCCCTGCTTCCAGGGGGTGCCCTCCCCTGACCGGGACACCGGGCCTCCGACTAGGGCGTCTGCGGGCGCACGGCCCCGCCTCTGGGGCTCTGAGTGCGAGTGAGGTTGCAGACGTGCCCCGGGAGGAAGGTTTGGGCTTCTGCGAAGGGGAAGAGGGCCCGTTCCCCCATGGGGGATGACAATCCCATACCCCCTTGGGTGCAGGGGTGGCCCCAGTCCGCTGGGGGCTGAGGGTCCCGAACCCCCTCACCAGCGCCCCTTAGCGGCGGCCCTAGGAAGTGCACTTGTGCGCAGCCAGATTCGGGAGGTCGGGGTCAGGCTCCGGCCAGGGGCGGTGCCTGGGGCTCATCAGCACTGCTGGGCAAGTTGCGGACTCTTCCACTTTGAGTGGTGCTGGCTTGTCCGGGGCTTTTTCCTGCGCCGGCCTGTGTGCCTGCAGTTTTGGATGAGGCCGCGGTCGCCATTGTCCCTGGCTTTCAGGGGGTGCCTTCCCCTGACCGAGACCCCGGCCCTCCGTCTAGGGGTCTGCGGTCGCACGGCCCCGCCACTGGGGCTGTGAGTGCCAGAGGAGTGTGCAGGCGTGCCCCGGGAGGAAGGTTTGGGCTTCCGCAAAGGGATTGAGGGCCCCTTTCCCCCATGGGGGAGGACAGTCCCGTTCCCCATGGGGTGAATGGGTGGCCCCAGCCGGTGGGCGCTGAGGTTACCTGAACCCGCTCACCAGCGCCCCCTAGCGGCGGCCCTAGGAATTGAACCTGTGCGTAGCCAGAGTCGGGTGGGCGGTGTCAGGCTCCGGGCAGGGGCAGAGCCTAGGGCTCATCAGCGCTGCTGGGCCAGGTGCGGACTCTTCCCCTTTGAGTGGGGCTGGCTTGCCCGGGGCTTTTTTCCGCGCCGGCCTGTAGGCATGCAGTTATGGAAGAGGCTGCGGTCGCCGCTTTTCCCTGGCTTCCAGGGGGTGCCCTCCCCTGACCGGGACCCGGGCCGCCGTCTAGGGCGTCTACGGGCGCACGGCCCCGCCGCTGGGGCTCTGAGTGCGAGTGAGTGTGCAGGCGTGCCTGGGAGGAAGGTTTGGGCTTACGCGACGGGGAAGAGTGCCCAGTTCCCCCATGGGGGAGGACAATCCCGTACCCCAGTGGGTGCAGGGGTGGCCCCAGAACGGTGGGGGCTGAGGGTCCCCGAACACCCTCACCAGCGCCCCCTAGCTGAGACCCTAGAAAGTGCTCCTGTGCCCAGCCATAGTCTGGTGTCGGTGTTAGGCTGCGGCCAGGGGCGGATTCGGGGGCTCATCAGCGCTGCTGGGCCAGGTGCGGATTCTTCCCCTTTGAGTGGTACTGGCGTGCCCGGGGCTTTTTTCTGCGCCGGACTGTGTGCCTGCAGTTTTGGAAGAGGCCGCAGTCGCTGCTTCTCCCTGGCTTCCAGGTGGTGCCCTCACGTGACCGGGACCCCGGCCTTCCGTGTAGGGCGTCTGCGGGCGCACGGCCCACCGCTGGGGCTGTGAGGGCGAGAGGAGGGTGCAGGCGTGCCCCGGGAGGAAGGTTTGGGCTTCCTCGAAGGGGAAGAGGTCCCCGTTCCCCCATGGGGGAGGATAATCCCGTACCCCCATGGTTGCATTTGTGGCCCCAGCCCAGTGGGGGCTTAGGGTCCCCGAACACCCTCACCAGCGCCCCCTAGCGGCGGCCCTAGGTAGTACACCTGTGCGCAGCAAGAGTCGGGTGGGCGGGGTTAGTCTCCGGCCAGGGGGGCCTGGGGCTCATCAGCGATGGTGGGCCAGGTGAGGTCTCTTCCCCTTTAAGTGGTGCTGGCTAACTCGGGGCTTTTTTCTGCGCCGGCCTGTGTGCCTGCAGTTTTGGAAGAGGCCGCGTTCGCCGCTTGTCCCTGACTTCCAGGGGGTGCCCTTCCCTGACCGGGACCCCGGCCCACTGTCTAGGGCGTTTGCAGGCGCAAGGCCCCGCCGCTGGGGCTGTGAGTGCGAGATGAGGGTGCAGGCGTGCCTAGGGAGGAAGGTTTGGGCTTCTGCGAAGGGGAAGGGGGCCCCGTTCCCCCATGGGGGAGGACAATCCCGTACCCCCATAGGTGCAGGGGTGGCCCCAGCCTGGTGGGGGCTGAGGGTCCCCGAGCCCCTCACCAGCGCCTCTTAGCTCAGCCCTGGAAGTGCACTTGTGCACAGCCAGAGTCGGCGGGCGGGGTCGGCTCCGGCAGGGCGGAGCCTGGGACTCATCAAGCGCTGCTGGGCCAGGTACGGACTCCTCCCCTTGAGTGGTGCTGACTTGCCCTGGGCTTTATTCCACGCCGGCCTGTGTGCCTGCAGTTTTGTAAGAGGCCGCGGTCGCCGGTTCTCCTGCCTTGCAGGGGGTGCCCTCCCGTGACGGGGACCCGGCCCTCCGTGTCGGGCGTCTGCGGGCGCACGGCCTCTCCGCTAGGGATGTGAGTGCGAGAGGAGGGTGCAGGTGTGCCGCGGGAGGATGGGTTTTGGGCTTCCAGAGGGGAAGAGGGCCCAGTTCCCACATGGGGGAGGACAATCCCATACCCCCATGGGTGCAGGGTTGGCCCCAGCCCGGTGGGAGCTGAGGGTCCCGAAACCCATCACCAGCGCCCCTATCAGCGGCCCTTGGAAGTGCACCTGTGTGCAGCCAGAGTCGGGTGGGCGGGGTCAGGCTCCGACCAGGGGGGAGCCTGGGCTCATCAGCGCTGCTGGGGCAGGTGCGGACTATTACCCTTTGAGTGGTGCTGGCTTGCCGGGGCTTTTATCCGCGCCGGCCTGTGTGCCTGCAGTTTTGGAAGAGGGCGCGGTCGTCGCTAGTCCTGGCTTCCAGGGGGTGGTCTCCCCTGAGCGGGACCCCGTCCTCCGTTTAGGGCGTCTGCGGGCGCACAGCCCCGCCGCTGAGGTGTGAGTGCGAGAGGAGGGTGCAGGCAATGCCCCGGGAGGAAAATTTGGGCTTCCACGAAGGAGAAGAGGGACCGTTTCCCCATGGGGTAGGACAATCCCGTACCCCCATGGGTGCAGTGGTGGCCCAGCCTGGTGGGGTCTGAGGGTCCACGAATCCCCTCACCAGCGCCGCCTAGCGGCGGCCTTGTAAGTGCACCTGTGTGCAGCCAGAGTCAGGTGGGGGGTCAGGCTCCGGCAGGGGCGGAGCCTGGGGATCATCAACGCTGCTGGGCCAGGTGCGGACTCTTCCCCTTTGGGTGGTGCTGGCTTGTCCGTGGCTTTTTCCTAGCCGGCATGTGTGCCTGCTGTTTTGGGAGAGGCCGTGGTCGCCGCTTGTCCCTGGCTTCCAGGGGTGCCCTCCCCTTACGGGATCCCGGCCCTCCCTCTAGGGCGTCTGCGGGCTCCCGGCCCGCCCTGGAGCTGTGAGTGCGAGAGAGTGCAGGCGTGCCCGGGAGGAAGGTTTTGCGCTTCCGCGAAGGGAAGAGGGGCCCGCGTTCCCCCATGCGGGAGCACAAACAATGTATCCCCATGTGTGCAGTGTTGGCTAGGCCCGTGGGTGCTGAGGGTCCCCGAACCCCCTCACCAACGCAGCCTAGCGGCAGACCTAGGAAGTGCACCTGTGCGCAGACGAGTTGGGTGGGGGCGGGGTCAGGCTCGGCCAGGGGCGGAGCATGGGGCTCATCAGCACTGCTGGGCCATGTGCGGAATCTTCCCCTGTGAGTGGTGCTGGCTTGCCGGGGCTTTTTTCCGCGCCTTCCTGTGTGCCTGCAGTTTTGGAAGAGACCGTGGTCGCCGCTTGTGTCCCTTGCTTCCATGGGGGTGCCTCCCCTGACCGGGACCGCCGCTCCGTCTAGGGCGTCTGCGGACGCACGCCCGCCGCCGTGGGGCTGTGAGTGCGAGAGGAGGTTGCAGGCGTGCCCCGGGAGGAATGTTTGGGCTTCCGTAAAGGGGAGGGCCCCATTCCCCCATGGGGGAGGACAATCCGAACCATGTGTGCAGGGTTGGCCCAGCCTGGTGGGGCTGAGGGTCCCCGAAGCCCTCACAGGGCCCCCTAGCGGAGGCCCTTGGAAGTGCATCTGTGCCCTGCCAGAGTCGGTGCGGGAGTCAGGCTCCGGCCAGGTGCTGAGCCTGGTGCTCTTCAGCTCTGCTAGGCCAGGTGCGGACTCTTCCCCTTTGAGTGGTGCTGGCTTGCCGGGGCTTTTTTCCACGCCTGCCTGTGTGCCTGCAGTTTAGGAAGAGGTCGTGGTCGCTGCTTGTCCCTTCTTCCAGGAGGTGCCCTCCCTGAGCGGTAACCCGGGACTCTGTCTAGGGCGTCTGAGGGCGCACGGCCCTGCCGCTGAGCTGTGAGTGCGAGAGGACGGTGCAGGGCGTGCTCCAGGAGGAAGGTTTGGGCTTCCACGAAGGGGAAGAAGGCCCCGTTCCCCTTGGGGGAGGACAATCCCGTACCCCCATGGGTGCAGGGGTGGCCCCAGCCGGTGGGGTGTGAGGGTCCCGAACCCCCTCAACTGCGCCCCTAGCGGCGGCCCAGGAAGTGCACCGTGTGCAGCCAGAGTCGGGTGGCGGGGCAAGCTCCAGCCAGGGCGGAGCCTGCGGATCATCAGCGCTGCTAGGCCAGGTGCGGACTCTTTCCCTTTGAGTGGTGTTGGTTTGCCGGGGCTTTTTCAGAGCGGCCTGTGTGCCTGCAGTTTTGGAAGAGGCCGTGGTCGCCGCTTGTCCCTGGCTCCAGGGGGTGCCCTCCCCTGACCGGAACCCCGGCCCTACTTTTAGGGAGTCTGCGGGCGCACGGCCCCACCTCTGGGGCTGTGAGTGCAAGAGGAGGGTGCAGGCGTGCCCGGGAGAAGGTTTGGTCTTCCGCGAAGGGGAAGAGGGCCCCGTTCCGCCATGGGGGAGGACAATCCCGTACTCCATGGTGCATGGGTGGTCCCAGCCCCGGTGGGGTGCTGAGGGTCCCCGAACCCCCTCACCAGCGCCCCCTAGCGGCGGATTAGGAAAGTGCACCTGTGCGCAGTGAGTCGGTGGGCGGGTCAGTCTCCGGCCAGGGGCAGAGCCTGGGGCTCAATGGCGCTGCTGGGCAGGTGTGGACTCTTTGAGTAGTGCTGGCTTGCCCGGGGCTTTTTTTCCGCGCCGGCCTGTGTGCCTGCCGTTTTGGAAGAGGCCGCGGTCGCCGCTTGTCCTGGCTTCCAGGGGGTGCCCTCCCCTGACCTGGACTCTGGCCCGCCGTCTGGGCATCTGCGGGCGCACGGCCCGCCTCTGGGGCTGTGAATGCAAGAGGAGGGTTGCAGGCGTGCTCCGTAGGAAGGTTTGGGCATCCGCGAAGGGGAAGAGGGCCCGTTCCCCCATGGGGGAGCAAAATCCTGTACCCCATTTGTGCAGGTTGGCCACAGCCCGGTGGGGCTGAGGGTCCGTACCCCTCACCAGCCCCCCCTAGCCGCGGACCTTGGAAGTGAACTGTGCGCAGCCAGAGTCGGTGGGCGGGGTCAGGCTCCGGCAAGGGGCGGAGCCTGGGGCTCATCAGCGCTGCTGGGCCAGGTGCGGACTCTTCCTTTGATTTGGTGCTGGTTGCCTGGGCTTTTTTTCCCGCCGGCCTGTGTGCCTGCAGTTTTGGAAGAGGCCGCGTTCGCCGCTTGTCCCTGGCTTCCAGGGGGTGCCCTCCCCTGACCGAGATCCTGGCCCTCTGTCTAGGGCGTCTGTGGGCGCACGGCCCCGCTGCTGGTCAGTGAGTGCGAGAGGAGGGTGCAAGCGTGCCCTGGGAGGAATTTTGGGCTTCCCAGAAGGGGAAGAGG